>NW_015150753.1:843114-846697 GCF_000732505.1 Cyprinodon variegatus
ACTATATAGGTCTATAAACACCGTACGAGATCTAATAAAAGAATAAAATAAGAATAAAAATGAGTTTTTATGGTTGAGATTTACTGTAGGTGAACACTGATCCCTCCAGTTCATAGGTCAGTATTGGTAGCCCTTCCTATGACTCGGTAGCCATGAAGTAGCCCTCAGCCTTAAAAAGGTTGGTGACCCCGGCTCAAGATAATAATAAATTCTCACTAATTTCTTTCAGTGAGTAAATAATAATTAACACAGTCAGATAAACACAAATCAAATTAATATTTTGCCAAATAAAACCAAAAAAAATCCCCATCAGAGCCAGCGGTCCTTCACACACGGCTATGCTGACAGAGGGCTGTTGCAGATTGGCTAATGCTACCCCTGGCTGTGGTTAGCATCGGAGGTCCGTTGGTTTTCTCGGTTTTTTCAATATCTGAGCTTTTTTTTTTTTTTACAGTCTTAATCAGTAAATGGGCCATATAGTGATGCTTTAAAGTATAATATTCTCGCCTCAAATTATCTTAAAACATACTTTTATAGAACAACAGCAACAGAAAAGTGAACTTTTAACTTAATACTATCTGTACTCTCCACTGGAAGCTGCTGCTGCCGCAGTGCATGCTGGGATAGCGGTCAATCTCTAGAACAGACAAGTCTGCTATGATGCATACTTGGTAAAGAGGGAGGGGCCAGAACAACATCCGGGGACTTTGTCCATTCTCAGTCTACTGTTCTTATGAATTGGAACAGTATTAGGGCTGAGGATGATGACGTTTCACGAGCACAGGAGAACGCACAAGCACACATATTGAGAAACTGCCTTGGACATCTGCTTTATGGCTGCCCAGCAAAGCAGTTTGGTGGTTAAAGAAAAAGGTGTGGTGATAGAAGATGCCATGAGATCTGCTGGAACCCGGAGCACAAATGGCGATGGCTTTACCCGCAAAAAAATCTGCTGTCATTTGATTCTTTCACGAGGGATGAAGCAACACTGAGGTGAATTACAGCGCAAAATGTATTTTACAGAAAACTTTTAAATCCCTTTACATGGTGCTGTTTGTTAAGTCTCTGAGCAACATCTCTTCTACCTACCTTAAACAACAATTAATAACATAACTCCTTACTTTATTAAATATGGGATTATAGACATAAGCCATCACTATTCAACTAGTGTTCTCAGATGACTAGAAAAATATGTAAAAATACATTTTTATCATTATATAATAGAGATCTACAATTTGCCTACAAGGAAATGTTAGACAGATATGACCTTTAAATATAGTAATTAATGAAATATTCTGTGCTTCCACCATCACAGCATTTGCATGTGTAAAACAGGTCTGTATTCAAACAACCCAGTTTAACCAGCATGACTTCAACTAAAAGTTTATGTTACTTCTAGTACAGAGAGGCTTTTAGCAGCGGGGAGCGGCAGGCATCAAAACCTAATGAAAAACACTAACATATAGCCACATTGACTAAAAAAAAAGGAACAAGAAAACTAAAGGGGGAACAGAAAATAAAATTACCAGCAATGCGCTAATCGTTTCTGCATGATGCCGCACAGCTTCTCTGTCTGAACATGTTCTGAATAAAGTTATTTTCCAGAATTAAACTTGCAGAGAGCTTTATAAAAAAACAAAAGATGAGCAGCAGGGTGAGGGGGTTGTTTATTGGAGGAAATACTTATGCGGCTTTATATCTGAAGGGGTTCAAATAGGATGCAGAGGAGGATTTGCAGGAAGCTGATAACCTACCAGCATCATCCTGTCGTGCTCCACTTCCTGCAGGAGGCCGGCAAACTCCTGGAATGACTCAGCTGGGGAAAAACAACAAAAAGACAAGGACCGGATCACAGTATTGATAGTTATTATTGTATTTCACACACCAATGTCGGAAACACTCTTGTATAATATAAGATGGGGAAAAAAAGAACTTATCAGCATGCACTCTGTAATAAAAAACGTCCTCGTAATGACATAAGAATAGGCTTTACATTCTGGTTACTCAGAGTCAAGAGAAGTTCCCCTACTTCACAGGGTTACGTAAAGGAGGAAGGTTTTTTTAATCAAATAAAATAGGTAATAAAGTAGATTTTTTGTCAATTATTGGACTACTTTATCCAGAAAACCTCTCAAGGTAAATATCTGGTGAAAGTACTTACCTGTTAGGAGCCTAAAGATCAATAGTGGTATCTTACCTATGTTAATCTCATCATCCGTCAGAGAGTCGCCAATGAAGTCGAACTGGAATGCACTGAGAGTCTGGGAAAACTTCTGCACTGCCAAGGAATAGCCTGTTGAAAATAAGATTTATTCTTATTAAAGCCAGACTCCTTCTTCCATTCACCAACGTCAACAATACAAAAGCTTTTATTAGCCCTCCAACTTTTTCTATTTTCTCTAATCTTCCTTCCACATTTGCTCAAGTTACAACCAAAAGCTTCAAAGTTTTATTTGGGGATTTAATGATGTAAATCAACGCGGAGTGCACTGTAACTGAAAACTGATACGAAAATTTATCTTAAAACAAATTTGGAAAAAANTTTCTCTAATCTTCCTTCCACATTTGCTCAAGTTACAACCAAAAGCTTCAAAGTTTTATTTGGGGATTTAATGATGTAAATCAACGCGGAGTGCATTGTAACTGAAAACTGATACGAAAATTTATCTTAAAACAAATTTGGAAAAAAAAAAAAAAAAAAATGGGTCATAGGTTTATATCAGCCACTGTTAGTGCAAGAGGATGTTTTAAGTGAGTTTCTACAGGCTTTACACACCTACAGATAGTTTTGTTTTTTATTTTTTTATTTTTTTCCTTTTTTTAGGTATTTAAAGCTCAGTCATATTTACTGGAGAGCCAGACACGTGCAATGCAGGGGCGGAGCAAGATGGGGGGCTAGGGGTGGCCATGATCACCCCTACCTTTTATTTCGCTCTAATACAGATCGTGGCAGCAGTAATAGTCTCAAGTGGAATATTCAAAACATTTAATTTTTTTGTAGTTAATTACAGACATCAATATACTAATATCAAAGATGATAAGTACAGAATTCATGCTCTTTTCAGAACAAGATTTCTGTTATATGGGATAAAGAGAAAAAAATGTGTCTCTGCAAGTCATCTAGGAGTCTAAAGTGAAATCAAAAATAAATAACCATTTAAATAAAAACGTATCAAAAGAGCAATTTATGTAGATATTAGTGCTTGTAAATATCAATTGTATGCAGAATGTTTATTGATACAAGTAGGTAAGTTTGATGGAAAAGATTTACGCACCAGAACTCAAAACTGAGTTTTATTCATTATACCTTTTATCTAGAAATTACAGATGTTTAAATATATGCGTCTATTTGTTAGCAAAAGATGTAGGAAAGTATAGTTAGTCTTTATTTAGGAAATATGGATGTTTTGCTTGTTAATTTTCCTGTTGGAACAGTGTAGATTGAACCTGAGGTTCTGTTGCAGACCCGCTTTTGGTGTCTATATTGGTTATTGCCCGGCCACCCTTATAAAAAATGTATAGCTACGCCTCTGATGCAATGCAGGACTTTATTTTATCTTTGACAAACGTTCCCATCTGAACT
>NW_015150753.1:848828-853065 GCF_000732505.1 Cyprinodon variegatus
GATAGATAGATAGATAGATAGATAGATAGATAGATAGATAGATAGATAGATAGATAGATAGATAGATAGATAGATAGATAGATAGATTAGGGCCGCTGAAAAAAGTTAACAGATTTTTGAATATTATTTCAGTTTAATATGGGGGGGAAAAAATCTGAATTCTGACTTTTTTTCTCAGAACTTTGACTTTTTTCTCAGAATTCTGACTTTAATCTCTATTCTGATGATTAATCAAGTAATCATAAGGAAAATTGGAAATTAACGCTTATATTTCCTTTAGATTCTCATGTAGGCCTACTTTATGAGTAACTAAAATACACAAAAGAGAAAATGCAAGTAAAAGATAACTTTCCTATATTTTACATGCGTTTTATTGCTTAGTAAGATCAGTCTGTAGGTTTTGCTTTTTTATTTGTAAGAAATTATATATTAATAGCTAAAAAAAGGGAAGTTGTAACAACAAAATGTCAAAAGCTCAGCCTTTTCTGTTTGACTTAATAAAAAATAGAAAACTAAAAGTGCATGGATAATGCTTTTCACTTATTCTACTTTATTTTGAGTAAACAGTGCAGAAAAATAAAGATTATTTCTGTATAATATAAGAAAAAAGTATTCAGAATTCTGACTTTAATCTCAGAATTCTGACTGAATTCTGACAGCTACCAGACATGTTAGCAACAAGCTGTAGCCATGTCTGTTTTAGAGACTAGCTTTCTTGTTTTAATCACCTTCTGCTCTTCCATTAATTAAATAATAGCAAATAATAGCAATAGCAAGTAGCATCACTTGGGACCCAGTGATGCTACTTGCTATTGATGTAAAAAGTCGACTAATTCCATCAATTACCACTAATGTGTCACTGGCTCTCACAAACAACTCACATCTTTGTCAGTGAAGCTGAGTGCTCCACATCTCTTCCTTCATGGTGCCCATCTACATTAAGATCCAAAATCAAAATTCTGAGATCAAAGTCTTAATTCTGAGATTCTGAGAAAGAAGTCAGAATTTTGAGATTAGTCTGAATTTTGAGATTGACTTTTTTCTTATATTATACAAAAATAAAATTTAAAAATCATTAACTTTTTAAATTTATTTCAGTGGCCCTAATCCTCTTCCATAGATAGATAATTAGATGTAAATCTTTATTTTTCTGAACTGTTTACTCAAAATAAAGTAAAAAGCATCATCCATGCACTTTTAGTTTTCTATTTTTTATTAAGTCAAACAGAAAAGGCTGAGCTTTTGACATTTTGTTGTTACAACTTCCCTTTTTTTAGCTATTAATATATAATTTCTTACAAATAAAAAAGCAAAACCTACAGACTGATCTTACTAAGCAATAAAACGCATGTAAAATATAGGAAAGTTATCTTTTACTTGCATTTTCTCTTTTGTGTATTTTAGTTACTCATAAAGTAGGCCTACATGAGAATCTAAAGGAAATATAAATAAGGAAAGCGTTAATTTACAATTTTTTCATATGATTAATTATCAGAATATTAAAAAAAAACATACATTTCCAAAGTAACTTTGTTTTATGGTAAAAAATATAAGTGGCCTGTACTTACATAGTGCTTTCTCAAGTCAGGAGACTTGACCAAAGCGCTTTACATTACATTCAGTCATTCACACACACACTGATGGTTGCTGCCCTGGGGTTACTGACCAGGCCCTTTGAGCGCCATCAGCAGGCAATGCAGGGGAAGTGTCTTGACACCAACACTGAAAGCCAGAGCCGGGGCTCGTACCTACAACCCTCCAATTGTAGGGCAAACTCGTGCACCAGACGTCACTGTTGCCCACTGTTCATGGTGTTTGTACACATCTTTACAGGAAATGCCTTTCCTTTGGAGGGAATTGAACTTTCAGTCTAGCTTGGAATATTTCTTCCAGCCAAAATGGACTTTTAAAAAGGGAGTTTCCTTCTCCACTGTTACTACATGCATGCTCATTATGAGGGATTGACGCTAAGCCAACGACACAATCCTAACAATTGTCCAATGCTGCTACATGTTCATTAGGGAGGAGTGAAGCTCAGGCTCATCAGATAGAAAACCTGTAAACAACCTATCTGTGTAATATGACTCTGTAAAATTCCTTCAGATGACATGTGTTGTGACTTTGCACTATATAAATAAAAACAAATGAGCTGAATATTTATTTTAGCTATTGTTTTAAAATGAAAAAGACAAGAAAATATGCCACATGAGTATGTGTGGTGATGGAAGTTAAACCTGGAAGTCTCCTCCATTAAGAAAAAAAAAAACTTAAATGCTTATCAGAGAAATAATGCATGTCTTATTTTTGCCACAATTTCATAGGTGGAAGCACTGGTGGTCAGAGATGATTTTTGAAAGATTGCAGCAGAGATTTGCACCTTAAGGTCACAAATTCTCCACAGCAATAATTTATTTGAAGGCTTTGACCAAAATGGACGTTATGCAAACTTTACAGTAATACTAAGAATGATGAAAAAGTACTATTCGAGGTGGTTAAGGATGCAAACACTTGGAACATCACAGCTGAATAGTTACATACTACATTTGCGATAAATTGTTTAATATTTTATTGACATTTTCATTCAAAAGTGGTGGTTAAATATTATAAATAATGTTTTCCATGAATATATTAGATTTATGATTTAAAATATCTCATTAATACAAGCTTAATAGATACAATAGCTTTAGTCTTATTTTTTTACTAGTGCTGGAAGTAAAACTATGTTACATAAACATTTCAGATGATTCCAGGTCTTTTATTACAACTATGTATCAAGGTTTCTTTTTTTTCAAAACTGTTTGTGCATTCTAAGTGTGAATTTGAAGTTTTAAAGTTGTGGAGAGAGTTACATTCTAAGTTTTGTATTTGTAGGATTTAGAAACAATTCACAACTACATTTTTTTTATATTTGGTCAAATTTTAAGTACAAGTACACAAATCCTGTTCTACAAGTTGCACATCAAAATCCTCTTACATTATCAGTTTTGCTTTAAATGCTCCAGAACTATTGTTGCAAAACTATTGTAAGCATTGTAAGTTTGGTGTTTTGTAACTGATTTTTTTCTAATCTGTCACAATTACAAAATAAAGTTACACTTCTTCAAATTCTTGAGTACAAGTACACAAATTGTGTTCTGTTGCATGAAGACATTTTTGATGTGCAACTCACAGAACATCATTTCTATATGTATTTTGTTTGTTTTGAAACATAATAACCTTCATAACTAACATAACTAACATTTAAAGACAATGACATGAAAGAAGTTAACTTTTCTCCAAATAAGAAACAGTTTCATGTACATGTCAATAATCAGATTTAGATATGACATGCTTATTTTCATCCATCTGAGCCATTCTAAACTTATAAGTTATGTCGCACTTTGGGAACAAAGACTCCTGGATAAGTGTCAAAAAGTTTGCAAACTCTGAGTGAACGACTTGTTTCAAGCCTGTTGTAGTTTGGGATTATATGACTTTAAAACCATCGGTGTACAAAAAAAATCATCAAAAAAGTGTAATCAGAAGAAGTAAGCCATCACTTTTTTTGTTCAACCAACTCATAGCTAACATACTGTATGTCCTGTTGTACATCATGTATGTAAACTGGAAAGCAAAGTACGCAAAATCAATACACACCTATTTTTAAAAAAATGTGGCACACCCTCAGACCTTTTACCATGCAGCACTGAGTCATACAGAGGCTATAGTCTGCAGGTTTTGTAAATCACACGCATCGTATGTGCTTTTTGGTGCTGCCTTGATGTAAGAGTTTAGATGGGTGTTGTCTTAGAAAAGGTTATGATGAGAACTGTCAATCACTAAAAAAAAACTGATGTCAAACTATGGCTTTCCAGTTTCCACACCCAGGTCTACTGCTGCTGTGAAAGTTCAATTCAATTCAGTTTATTTCTATAGCGCCAATTCAAAACACATGTCCTCTGAAGGCACTTTACAGTTCAACCAGATCATACAGTCAGATTGATTCAAGTTTTCTATCTAAGAAAAACCAGTTGATTGCATCGACTCATTGACTCGAAGGCAATCCCTCACACTAAGCATGCTTGTAGCGACAGTCAAGAGGAAAAACTCCCTTTTAAAGGTACACTATGCAACCGGTGTTGATTTTCCAGTGAGGCTCCCTCTAGAGGGCGGAAGTAAAAGTGCACTGTCGTAAATATGCTCAGCTGTTCTCCTGGTTTCTCCGTCAAGCCAGGCGCGGTTGTTTTGAGCTTAGCAG
>NW_015150753.1:853766-890368 GCF_000732505.1 Cyprinodon variegatus
AAGACCGGCTCTCACGAGACTTCTGAGCCTGTGGGTGCGGGTCGGTGCTCCTGCAGTTGCAAGTGCAGTATTTCCCCCACAGACCACCAGGGCGGCCGAGAATACCTTTGTTCAACCTGAAATGACTCATTTAATCATCCAAAACGTTATGGAACACATTAATTAACTGAAAAATGTTGCATAGTGTCCCTTTAACAGAAAAAAGCCTGCAGCAGAACCAGGCTCAGCGTGAGCGGCCGTCTTCCGAGGCTGACTGGGGTTCAAGTTAGAAACATTACACTAATTAGTCCATGCCTAATGCAACCACATCATGTCTCTTAGTGACAGTCTATGCATGGGACAAGAACTGAGACATGTTCAATGCCTGTTACAACATGGTGGGTTCAGATATCATGGGGTACATTACGTATTGGTAGGATGTTGAATACAAACATATTTGCTTCATGAAAATGTGTGGTTAACTTTACTTACACATTGGGTCAGTGATAGATCTGCATTAATCACACGGTTGTAGATCAGTTTACAGACATCATGCAAACTCCTGTCAGTGCTTGAAAAAACGACAATATTGAACTTAGACAACTTTTATTGTCATTTTGTATACAGACGGTGTATACAAACTGAAATTTCGAATTGGCAGCTTCCATGACATTTCCTTTTCTTAAAGCAAAGCAGTGATCAAACGTAAACAGTGTGGGAGAAGAAAAAATAAAGGTGTTTGACTTTTATGAATGAGAAATGCCATTTATGCACAACACACAATATATCTTCATGAAGTCTACTGCGTTCCACTATCCATCACCTTTGGTCTGGTGATGCTGGGTTGCCTGTCTTCAAAGCAACATGACAGATATTTCCGTCAAAGAGGCTTTTTTGTAGAGTTAATTTAGCTACTTATTAATAAGCTGTCAATTCTGGTGAGACTGGCCAATAGGAACACAGGCTCACCCATCCCACATTTTTCACTTCCAGAGTGAGGTCTTCAGTTTTGAGAGGGAGAAGAAAAAGTTTTTTGAAGAGAAAATTTTTTCACTCTGATTGCAAAAAAACTATATTTGAGAGTAAAAGTATATTTTTGAGAGTGCTTGTTGTCAATTTATCTTCTACTTATATTATGACAAAACATTTTCCCTCAAAACATTTCTTCAGCTTTAAAGAACATCAGCTGTTGCCATGAGTGTGAAAAAAAATGTTTCTCTCAAATACAATTATTTTCCCCTTTCAGGTCACTTTCTTGGATTTAATAAAAACACCAAAATAACTCCATATATGCGGTGTATGCGGCGCATAGAAGCGCTGCTATATCAAGACGCCCCAAAGCAACGAGTGAAAAAAAAGTTTTCCTTTTTGCATGTGTAAATTACAGACGTTAAATCCTTAAATCTGCAGATTGATTGTTTTCTGACACCTGTTAAATCTGTTAAACCCCTGTTAAAAATATTTTAGGTTCAATAAAGCATGTTTAACAACTTCTGAGAAGTTCATAGAATCTATAGAGACAGATTTTATTTTTTTCTTTAACTTAATTTCATAATGATACTGAGGAGGCTTTAAATATATTCTTGGAAATTATAAATTATCTTTTAGAAACTGTGTATCATTTTCTTATATGAAGGCAGAGCCAAGTGTCCTTTTTTTTCCAAATCACGATGCGCTCACCCTTATTCTGATATGACACTACAGGGCTGTTATGATATATCAGATAAGTGTCCAATCCATCAAAATTGTAAATTGAATTAAAATAAAAAATGTATATGTGGTTTTGCTGCTTTAGCTTAGAAATTACTCAATTTTAAATTTCATTTGTTTTTCTATGTTGTACAGTTGGGATATATGTAGCTTCAAACATGTAAGCCTAGAAATGTATCTGAAATGTGTCAATTATTTCCATATGGGACCAGAATGCATTTCATAACGTATGTTGAAATCTTCTTAGGCTGTTTGATGTCCTCCTTTTGATACTGGCCAGAAATGATTAAGACTGCTATATTTAACTAAGTTCATGATGCTCAGGTGTGAGGATGCAGATAAATAAAGGAGGAAAAGCAATAAACAAACAGGGAAAGGCAGCAGGTTGTACTAGTAGGTGGAAGTTTAGGATCAGTCATTTGATACGAAGCGATTTCTCAAAGGTTGTTATATTGAAAACCTTAACAAGATGTGTCTAAGATCTGATATCCTTGTTGTAGTTTTCATTTTTATATTTCTTGTGCTCTTGTCTTGAAATGTAACCGATAATGGAGCTTGACTAGGATAGCTGAATGGCTTTCAGTAGCTGTCCAAAATGTGACAGATATGCCCATATCCACTTGCTGTCCCTGCAGTGCCTTTACACACAGAGTTAAAGCCAGATGTAAATGTCTATTTGTCCAAGATCTACCTGGGATGGGTGCTTTTATGGAAACATGCCAGTGGGCTGCAGTGCAGACTGACCTCTGCTGTACATCTATGTGAACAACCCATAAGTAACAGATCAGTTCTGCTCAACTCCTGTGAGACATTTGTAGCAAGTGAAAATCAAGCTGTAACTTCTAAACCTGAACTGTAATCCACAGCAGCTGATTTGTACAGTTTTATTTGCTGATATGTAGTTGTGTTAGGTAAAAATAATATAATTAAAATGTTAATATAGGTGCTTGAATTTTTTTTGCACTATTTGTTTTAGATCAACTGGAGCAAAACTGAGAAAGGCGCTCAAAGAACTTTGTGCATACTTAACAGTTTGAAGAGGTATTTTGTACTTGTGAAAATTAGAAGGAAAAAAAATGACAAAACTTCCATTTTATTTCTCTCTGCAACTCCAACTTTACAGTTACCATGCACAAATACTTTTGATTCAAAATTACTTTCATTTTAAGCACCATCTCAAGTGATTTTAACCTTATATTTCTATTAATGCAGGACCTTTTCATATATTGGCATGATATGCAGGAGTAAATATCTGTATATTTCAGATTCAATAAAATAGATCAGTTAACTATTCATCTACAATTCTTTTTTTTCTGGGGATTAATTTTTGTTCTAAATTAATAATTTGATAAAAACATTGTAGGTATCACTTTTAAATGTATACTTTAATGCAGGTGAATATAACAACAGGTTATCTAATAACTGTAAGAGTCCTTTACAGAAATAAATAGCCAACCTAAACATGATCCTATTCTTCAGTGAATACTGGCCACCTTGATCTAATGGTTGAAACAGAGGTTGATTGTTTGGTGGGCAGCAGCAATGTGGATATAATGACTGATAAAACCATAATGAGCCATTCTTTTCTTATCTTTAGTTCTGTGACTCATTTCTACTTTTGACCTTCCATGTTTTACTCCACATTGCGTCAAAAACATCCTCCACACACTCTCTCAAACACAGCACAATGAGGACAAGAGGACAGACAGTGGTCCCCCACTCAGATTCTTGTGCAGAAATGAAAATGTTTGATCTGGACTCTGTGGCCGCTTGTTTTGTCCTCCTAAATGGGAGCATTGTATGCAAATTCCTCGAGCAGAAGCATATGACCTCCTCTGTGCAGGGCAGTGGCTAGTGTGAGCAAAATCATTAGCAATGCAAAGTCATGGTGCTCTGATACTCTTGTTCACGGTGCCAGATTAAGAGGAAATCTGCTTAGACCAATGTTTTTGGATGAACTTGGTTAGAAAAAGCAGCTGACGGTAAGCCATCTATTTTCTCATATGGTTCACAGATGCTTCTCAAATTCCTACAGAGGTATTTTTATAGTTTTCAACAGATTTATTGCTTTTTTTCTGTCACATAAAGAGCACTAGAAACTGTATGAGAACAATTTTTCAAATATTTTTATGAGATGTGAAAACATAAATCAAGAGTTGAACGAAATAAGCATTTTTTGTGCAAAATTTCTAATATATCTAATTAACGATTTATAAAAATATGAATGATCCTAAAGCTTTAGCTGTCAGAACCTCAGGCACCCCTCTATGATGGGCACAGGTGCCTAGGAAGCATCATGACGTCTGGTTAACGCGTGTCACATGATGTGTCTGTGTTGCTCATAAATGATCGGCAGCTTGGCGGGGGGGGGGGGGGCAGAGAGGTTTCCTTCCTCCTCTGGATCCACATCCATGCCAAACTAGCAGGTCAACTTTTATTCTTCTCACTGCCTCCTATGCCTCTGACGCCTCCTGCAGAGCCTGGTAACATTTTCACATCTACAACTAGGAAGGGAGTGTTTTTATGACGAATGAACTTTGTTCTAAAAACTTTGTGATCAATTAAGTAACAATCAACAAGGGTGTGCAATCTGAACACGGCCTATAAAATCTAGATTAAAACAAAAGTCCTCGTTTCTAACTGGCCGTGTATGATGTAATCTTAAGTGTTTTTTATGTAAATAATATATTTTCTCATTATCATTGTTGGAATAAGTTCAATATGTCAAAAGAACTACAACATAAATCAGTTTTAAAACTTTTATTTTCAGAATATGTCTATTTTACAAATAATAGATATAAAAACAGAAAACAACAAAAACTCAGTTTTGACATTTGTCTTAAAATGTCAATCTTCTAATAATATTTTTAGCTTGTGTCAAAAGTTTAATTTTATCACATTGTTTAATGATGTTTATAAACAGAGAATCAAAAGATAATTTTGTTCTTTTTTTTTTTATTCATTTATGTTTCATATTTTATTTCTGTTCTGCGTGAGCCGTGTTTCATTTCCACACCTTGGCCCGCTGAGGTACTTTAAAGTTCCCTAAAAATGATGCTGGGCACAATTGGATTGTAAAGGATTTTCTAAATGATCACTTATAGAATATATCATTTTTTTGTGAACCAAGCAAATGTTTCTTTTTACTCAGTTATACAATTTCTTTAATGAAATAATGTTTTTTTATTACCTCTGTCATTCTTTAAGTGTGTATAGTTTGGATAATCAGAAAGGAATCATTACAAATAACATACATACCGGTAAATCTAAAATTGTATATTTCTTTCCCCTGATTTTTATTTTTAGATTTGCCAGGGGCAAATTATTATTCCATAAAGATGTTTCTCTCAAGAAATACCTAGAAAATTTAGCGTGCAATTCATTGGGTTCGAGCTTTTTGTCATGGGGGCCAAAATTGTCTTTCATTCAGGGGGGAAAAAAAACACAACCTTTGATTTAAATATTTTGTAATTAAAATTGTAATGAAATAAGTAAATAATTAAATCATAGTAGATAAAAATAACTAGTCAGCTGGTTTATCTGTTTCAAAAACAGAACAAATGCAGCATCCAGTGGCCTAATATCTTAAGCATTATTTATAAGTTTTGTTTTTAAATGATCAGCAATGAGAACTTACTCTTGCTTTATTAAACCAAACTTAACAAATTGGTCCCCTAAGTTTATTTGGATGCTTATGGTCCTTTCTACTATTAAATTAAAATATATTAAATTAAAGGAATACATCCAATGCTTTGGGTTGAACCTTATGTTACCTTTATGTAGGTTTTAATTGGTCTTTATCCTGCTCTAAAAAGCCCTCAGTGGAAACTGCACATTAATATTTTATAAATATGCATCTTCATCAGCTCCCTGGGCTTGATAACTCATAGGGGGAATTGAAGTGCTGATGATGATTTAACCTGTCAAACTCAGAAGGTTTTTAATTAATCTCTGCCTGAAAATATATCACAAAAATCTATACTTTCAGAACATGTGTAAAGCTACCATATACATTTTTTCCACAGCTAATGCAGTATTGAATAAATTACTATTCCTGATTTATTGGGGGAAAATGCCTGTTTTTTTAAGCCTGTTTTATATCATAAAGTTTTATGATTTATTGTAAATAACCCTTTGATTAATTAAAATATATGTCTGAGATGTATTTTCTTTTTTGTTTATTCCGTTTTTTTTGTCAGGAATTTATTCATAAAAATGTATAAATATACTGGGGTATGGTGTGCAGGTAGAGCGCATTACCCGTACACCAGCTGTCACGGGTTCGAGTCAGCAGGACTGAACTTTGTCAAATGTCTTTACGCTCTCTTGTATCCCACTTCCTTTGATTTTTTCCCCCCAACTTTTATTGTCATCCCACTGTCCCACTGCTCAGCTCAGCATTTAACCCATCCCCATGGAGAGCAGTGGTCTGCCATTGTGTGGTCTGTGGGAGTGCGGCTCGAACTTTAAATTAAAATATTATAATGAAATAATTGGCAACTAATTTTGTAATCAATTAATCGTTAGCTTGAGTATAGAGACTCTAAAACATGCCTTTAACTGAAAGAGTAACTAACTCAAAGCAGTTATATCAAAACTGTGAAAAATATCCAAATACTTTGAATTCAAGATGAAAAACCATTTCTGTCCATCAATACGCTCTATCCAGAAATCCTAAAAAGGGCCCCATATTGGCTTCACTTAAAATTGTGTTTAAGGAACCTTTTCCTATCCTTTTACTAATCGATTAATCGTAAACAGAATCGACAGATGAATTGATTAGCAAAATAGTCATTACTTGCAGCCCTGCATACCTGTGCATGTGGATGGGTTCTTTTTCATGTGGGTCATTTGGTGTTGAAGAGGACTCTTTTTGGGTTTCTTTCTGGTTCCTTTGTGTGATATTTTTGTTGATTGTTTGATTTTGAACTGACTGATTAACTGTTTTAAGATGATAATTAAATATAGTTTTTCTACTTTAAGAACAATGGCTTGTGTGTTGTGTGGATGTTCCGTAATCCCTTGTGTATATGTCTAAATATATATATAAAATATAAATGTCTAAATATATATATATATATTAATATCTAAAGAAAAAAAAAAAAAAATATATATATATATAGCCAACATATATTCTATAGTTGTAATAAAAACATTTTTTTTCACATTTTCTTTTTCTATGTTTCTCGCTGCAGACCCGGAACCAAAAATGAACTGGGCCTCCTTTTATGCTGTCATTAGCGGCGTTAACAGACACTCCACTGGCATCGGCCGCATCTGGCTCTCTGTCCTGTTCATCTTCCGCATCCTGGTCTTGGTGGTTGCAGCTGAGACCGTTTGGGGAGACGAGAAGTCTGGCTTCACTTGCAACACCCAGCAGCCTGGTTGCAACAGTGTTTGCTATGACCACTTCTTCCCCATCTCCCACATCCGCCTCTGGGCCCTCCAGCTCATCCTTGTCTCCACTCCGGCCCTGCTGGTGGCCATGCATGTGGCCCACCGCCGACACGTCGACAAAAGGCTCTACAAAATGTCCGGCCGGACCAATCCCAAGGACCTGGAGCAGATAAAGACCCAGAAGATGAAAATCACAGGGGCTCTGTGGTGGACATATGTCATCAGCCTGTTGTTCCGCATTGTGTTTGAAGTCATTTTTATGTTTCTGTTTTACATGATATATCCTGGTTACAAGATGATCCGGCTAGTGAAGTGTGACTCCTACCCCTGCCCCAACACAGTGGACTGTTTTGTGTCGAGGCCCACAGAAAAAACCGTCTTCACCGTCTTTATGTTGGCTGTGTCTGGGGTTTGCATTCTACTCAACATAGCAGAGGTGGCATTCCTGGTGGGAAAGGCCTGCGGTAAACACCTGCACAGTGCTGGAGACTCAACCATGGGAGCTTGGATCCAACATAAACTTCACTCCTTCTAACCGAGGCAGATTTCTGCCTATTTTTCACAGGGATATCAGATGAAAGGCATAAGAAGGACTGTATTTGTGATACTGCTTTTAACAATATGAAATAAATGAGAATTAATGGTTAATGAATAGATCCTGGGTTCAAAGCGGACAAAATATATTGTTCCAAGAATTCATATATATGCTAGTTAGGTTGCAAATTATAATAAATAATTGTTGTGTTGGAAGAATGTACCTACATAATGTTTCTGTATTATATTTACTATCCCTTTTAATGTCATTACATATGATGTATTTACATTATTTATTTTTATTTATATTGAATTTAATAGATAAGAATTCTGACAATGACTTGAACCTAACACACTTTACTTGATATATGGCAAGAGGATTTATCTTAAAAGCATGGATTTTATATATATCTATATATATATATATCTATATATATATATATATATATATATATATATATATATATATATATATATATACATATATATATATATGAGCAAACTCTTATTACCAATGGAAGGATTTTTATTCTTTTTTCTAAAAGCCACCAAATGTTACTTACTTTATTGTGATTTTATCTCATAAACAAAGATGTGTATAACTCTGATAAAGGAAATGATTTTGCACTTTCCAGTTTCTTCAAGTAGAAAACAAAAAAAGTATTTCAGGTCTCTACCAGTTTTGGGAATTTAGGAGATAAAACGGATATTGTGGCTTATCCTTTTGCGTCTGAAGTGTTAACTTTCCATCCAGGACCACCTTCTGTTTAGGTTCATTCACTTTGACTGGGTTCAATCATCCCCATATCATGATGCTACCATCCCCATGTTTTAATGAGGGGATGCTGTGGTCAAGTTTATATGTGGGGTGAAGTTCTCTGCTGCCCAAAGCATTTTGCTTGTTGTCCACAGGCCTTTGGTGTTAATCTGAGGAAAAAACATCCATGTCTGCTTTGTTCAGGCTGGTGACAAATTGTAAATGAGACATCTTCAGATTTTCCTTCAGTTCAACCAGTTACCACTGGTTTCTTGGCCTCCTTCATTAATGTTTTCCTCAGTTTAAATAAACTGTCACGTTGTGGCAGATTTGCAGTTGTATCCTGTTTGTGCTTTTTTTTTTTTTTTTGTAGTCTTAGAATGTATTCTGCTAAGGATAAAGTGTGACATATTTTTCTCCTTCTGGATGATGGATTTGACAATTCTCCAAGAGATGCAAAAGCTTTTAATTTATCACCTAAATCTGCTTCAAATTTGTCCACATCTTTCTCCCTGACCAGTAGGACTTCATACAACAAACTGATTTTCCATAAGTTTAATTTACACAAAGATGTTTTCTCTTTAGGTGATTTACTAAAGTGTTAAATTGCACATTAGTTACTTTAAAAAAATCCATGGTTTTAAGATTTTACTTTTAAAAAATTTTCTAAACCACATGTTTTTTTTTTCCACCTCACTATTAATTACTTGAATAAAAATAAAATTAAATATCGCTTGAGTAAAATTTGGCTTGTTAGGATAATTATCACTGATGATGGGTGAGTTTATCAAAGCTTAATATTAGCTGCCTGTTGCATGTCAGAAGTGATGTTTTCCCCAGTATTTTATCTAATTAGGCCAGTTCCTCGATGTAATAAAGTGTAATATTTTGTTAAGGCTGGAGCAAAGGATGTCTCCTCATCTGCAAACATGTGTGACATGATGATGTGATAGACTGGGGTTGTATAAAATGCTTCTTTAACTGTTAAAAGTGGCTACTTCCCCCTGAGAAGTGAGCCCAGTTGGTAAAAAGCAGCCTTCTGTAACTCTAAGCAACTTCTCTGATATGTTTAAGATTACAATTTCTATCAAAATCTGTTGTCGTCTCTCCTGGTTATTTAATACGTAAAAGCTATGAAGTGTTATCTAAAGAGTTTGTCCCGAGTAATCTCTTTTCAGGAAATTGAACCGGAGAGAGAAACCTTCAAGACAGAGCTTACCTTTAACAGTCTACTTAATAAAATGTAACTTCACTTCAGGAAAATAAGTTAGTTCTAAACAAATATGCACCATTGAAAGACACGCTTTGTTCTTTTTTGTGGTCAAGGCTTATTGGTTAATTTTTTTTTTTTTTCTGTCTGCTGTCTCATTTAGAGGTTGAGTGAAAATACAGTAAACCATAACTTAACTTATTCTACAAACTGTAACTATTGATTTTCTCAGTTTTATAACTCAGAAATATTAAATCAGTAGTTATGATCATGGATAGTCTGTAGATCAGTTACTCCGTGATTGAGTAGCTTTTATACCAAATACAATTTTACTTTTACTCAAATAATTTCTTTAAAGGATATATGATGAAATGTTGCAATGCTTAAATACCATTTTTGTGTACTGTACCAACCTCTACTAGTCTTTCATTTTGATGTGCAAAGAAGGGACGGATCTGAAAAAGCTACCAAGGACTAAGGTTGGGTATTCCGTGTTTTTAAACATTAAAACCTAAATAAAACACATTGAAAAAATGTTCATGGATCCATCAATATAACTTTTTTTGATATTTCAAATTGCTCTTAATGAAGCTGTAACACCAAAAGCAACCAGCGGGCAGCAGTGTTGCATGCCTTTGGTTGATAGTTGTGATCTGATTTTGAGGGTGTGACTCACAGCGTTTAGGGTCATCCAAACATGTGCCACATGCCATCCGTCTCAGCTTTGTTCTATTTCTGCAGCAGGACTCACTCATGGTCTTTATTAAGCAGCTGAACACACTCACACACACATACACTCTGAGGAATGCCTCTCGATCTTTCCTCTGGTGGCGGCTGCTGAGGGCGTGTTATAAGGGTGGGGGTGGGTCAGCTTATTTAAACAGTGGGTAGGAAGGGCATCTCTCAGACAGAAGATCAGACAGAGATCAGAAATCTAGCTTCCAACTGAACGACTACAGAATGTTGTGTCCCAGCGTCTTCCAGCCGACCCCAACCGCCATGAGGCCTTTCCTGGACCTGCACTGGCCCATCCGCAGCCTGTGGCCCGAGACCAGACCACTCTTCTACCAAATTGAGCAGGAGATGATCCGGCACATGCAGGAGATGAGGCAGAGCATGGAGTACATGGAGAGGCTGCACCAGAAGATCTTTGAGGAGATCGACCAAACCTCCAGCTCTACTGGGGCCTTTAAGCCCATCGCCTTCCAGGAGCTGGGAAAGGACAGAAACACCTTTGCCCTGAGCCTGGACACAGCCCAGTTCGCCCCGGAGGAGCTGTCAGTCAAACAGGTTGGAAGGAAGCTGAGGGTGAGCGGCAGGACGGAGAAGAAGCAGGAGGATGGGAAGGGTTCCTACTCCTACAGGTGTCAGGAGTTCAGGCAGGAGTTCGACCTGCCAGAGGGCGTCAACCCCGAGACCGTCAGCTGCTCGCTGGTGGGAGGCCGGCTGCAGATCCAAGCACCCCGGGAGAAACCACAGAGTGACGGGAATGAACGGATCGTCCCCATCAACGTCAGTTCTGCCCCAGCGATCACCCCTGCTTCACCCTCCTCCCCCTCCGAGAGCCAGGAGGGGAACAGCGCCTCCTCAGAGAGCCCGGCTGAGAAAAACTGAACAGATACAACTCAACTAATAATCTACCTAAAGGAAGAATAGAAAAAATTGCACCTTGATTTTAAACACATTAAGCCTACCTTGTTTTGTTCTTTTTGTTGTTTTCAATAAATGCCCCTAGTTTAAATGCAATCATATTAAATAAAACTTAGTGGAAAACTCAAGTTTGAGCCAACACAATGTGTTTTAATGTTTTGACTAAAAACATACTGGTCCTTATGGATTTGGACATCTAGTCTAAAATAAAAAAAAAAAAAAAAAAAAACATTGTGAAGCATGTGTTAAGAGTAGCAGGTCTATTAACTGTTTTTTTTCTGTTCTTATAACATTTCCCTCAAAGTTTTTTGTATAAAGCATTTGTTATAATAAAACTTAACATTTTCTTTTCTCAATCATTTTCTCTCTGGAGCTTACTTTTAAATTAAGAGCATGACAACTTCAGTACAACTATCAAGTTCTATGAACTCCTGCCATCTTCGCTTTTCTTTATAAATAACTATACTGTCATGATTTATCATTTCCCACAAACCTGTTGATCCGCTGACCAAAAATAAGACGTAAAAGACATCAGCAATGATGATGATGCTACCATCAAACTGGGAAAGTGTTTACTGTGACATCTTTAAACCAATGGATTACGTCATCCTGCAGGAAACATTTAACAACTACCCATTTTAGCGGGGGGGCATCTAACCAGATGCAGCCTTAAACTAGAGAGTGAAGCCAAAAGAAATGATAGAAACCCAGTAGCTCCATTTCAGGTCCTATAGACATTAGTCAGCATGTTCAAAGTCATAGCGGTGAATCACCTTGGCCTTTAGGAACAGTTGAGGAAGAAAGAATATTTAGAAACAAGATGGCAGCAGGACTTTGGTTAACAATGTTCATCCAGACAATGGTTTCAGTACATATGACACTAAGGGCAGAAACAATTAATTGGATTAATTGTGATTAATCGATTATTGAAAAATCATCAACTAATTTAGTAATCGATTAATCATTAACTGAAGTGTAGAGAAGCTAAAACGTGGCTTTAGCTGAGCGACCCACCTTGAGCTGCAATTATACCCAAAAAAGTAGTTTGTATTTAAGATAAAAAATAAATAAAAATAAAAAAAACTTTGTCAATATGCTCTATCCTACGGAGCCCCTAAAGGGACATAGAGGGAAAAAAATTAACTTTTGCGAGATCTCGCAAAACATTTTGGCATGTCGTGAACCGGAAGTAAAACAGACACACAACAGTGTACTGCTATGGGAGGATAATACGCCCATGTGTCAGCTACAACCATGGAGGATGATTTGGAGAGGTTCCTAATTTCAAGATAAGTCCCAAAACACGACATTACATGAACGAAGAGAGACAAGGTCAGTATGCAATCCTACGGAGCCCCTAAAGGGACATGGAGGGAAAAAAAATTACTTTTGTGAGATCCTGCAAAACTTTTGCGAGATCCTGCAATACTTTTGCGAGATCTCGCAAAAGTATTGCGGGATCTCGCAAAAGTTCTTTTTTTCCCCTCCATGTCCCTTTAGGGGCTCCGTACTATCCAGAACTCCTCTAGTGGAAACGTTTTAGTTTCACCTGCCTTAATTTTGTAAAAATAATCTTTAAGGAACCTCTGGCTATCCGATTAATCCAAAAAAAAAAACTTAGTTGCAGCCCTAGATGAGAACAAAGTAGAGATAGTAGTAAACCAAACCCAGCATCTTAGTATACAGTAAACACCTTCACCCAGGAAATGCTTGTGTTATAAAAAATAAAATACACAACACCAGTTTTTCAGTTTCCTTGTAAAATAATTTTCAGTAAACTTAATTTATTCACAAACTGCTTTTCAAATTGCCATGTTGACATTGTATTTTCTGTTAAATCACATACAATAAAAAACATTTCTAAAAGACAAGAGATGTCTGAGACTCTTCACTAACTATACATGAATACTTCTCAGCCTTATGGAAATGCGCCGTCTTCCAAACTCGATGTCTTCATGTCCACACCTTGCTGCGTTCAGACATCAGATTAGAAAGGTTGAGGAAATGAAATAAAACCCGCCAGAAATGATCAACAGAAGGACTGGAAAAAAAAACAAAGCAGCTACAGTACACCTTTCCTTTTGTTCGGTTTTATTCTTCTCCCTTTATTATTATTGTAATGCGGTTACACAATATGTTCAGTTAAGGCTTATGCTGCACGCTCTGCGTGATGTTCAACAGAAACAAACCAGGAGGTGGATGAAGAGAGCAGCAAATGCAACACATGTAACTACAGAGAACATCTGCATCTCTGGTGGGGACCCTCTCAGCTGCTGTTAGTTGTGAAATATCGTCTTGGAGCTCCTGTTTGAGTTCATGAGGTACCAGGTTTTATGGGGGCATTGTGCTTGTCTCCTGTCTTGCTTTAACCCCCCCAGGTTCTGCATTTTCAAACTGCGGTGAAAGAACCACCTCTGGTGGTCAGAAAATAACTGTGACACTGACTTTGGATTGAATGGACTACGTTCTTTAAACAAATTGATCAGTTTCTTTCTTCAGACATTGGTTATTGGGAACCAGCTCTATATAAATACACCAAAAATAAAACTGAATTAGCAATAATAGTCCTCATCAAAGCTTATGGTAGGCGTTCCCCAACAGCACCGTTTGAATGAGCCCTTTACCATGGCTCAATCTTATTCTGGCTCCTATTAAAAACATTGAACAGCAAATGGTGAAGGGCAAACGAAGTGAAAAGACTGCAGCAGAACCAGATTATGACCTGGAGAAGTCCAAGCTAAACGGATGTAGGAGTCCTTACTTCATTGAGTGTAAAATATGTATTTAACGACAGGTTTAGCTGTGCGATCCTTGTTGGCAGTATTGAAGGACTTGATTATAAAGTTCTACCTGGTTAGCTAGAAAAAAGTAGGACAATTTTAAGAGCCAGAAACATTCAAGAAATGTTTCTTTTCTTGTTTCTGAGTAAAGACGACAGAAGATAATTAAAGAGTACTTTAGTGGAGCAGTCTTAGTTTTTGCACTGTTAGAGTAGCTAAATGAAAATGGACCAGCCTGGTGTACTTAAATCTTACTATTCAACATGGGTTAGTTTGATCATTTTATACAGTATTCAAAATAAGACATACAGATCGTTCTAGTGTGAAATGGCATAGCAGGTGTGGCTATCAGTTTAGCATGAAGTTTTAACATCAATGTGATTAAAAGAGAATTAGGAGTAAATGTATAATGGAAAATGTACCAGTTTCCAGATTAGGTTTCAAAGATGGTTATTAAAAACAAAAAAATATTCACAGAATGAGTGGTGGAAAAAAAATCTGAATGTCTGAAGAAATAATTTAATGCAATAGGACCCTTTTTAATAGAACTGGAAAACGGTTACCGGCCGGTACTATGAGGATGTAGTACTAACAGGCTTTCATTTATTTCAGTGTGAGCCGTTACTCTGCACTGAAGCTCAGTAAAGTCTGACTTGATATTATTGGGTTTATGATTATCTTGAGCAAATCATCTTTGTGAGCATTAGAAGCTAATAGTGGAAGCGAAGCACTATTAGCACTATGAGCTCTCAGCTTGTTTGATCTATAACTCCAGGCTTAGTTTAACATAAATAATCTCCTCTAGAAATTAAATTGCATGTTTGAAAGGTGAGATGAAGCTCTGAGGTTTGAGTTAATAGGAGAGTCGATATAAGTTTATATATTTTTACAGGGGGAGGCTTCACGTTTCTGTGTTTTATGAGGACCCTAGGCGTTCCTCTATCTATCTGACGGATATTTTGTGTATTACAGGGACAGCATCATCCGGGGATCTTTCATGTCTTGGTATATTATTGGAGCCGTCATGTTACGGTTATATCTTAGTGTTTATTTTTAGCTTTTGTCCATAGGGATCCCAGTTTCAGAATATAAATATAATCCATGGAAATGCTTCTCATTGTAAATATGCATTTACACTTTTTAAATGACTTCATAAATTCAGTTAAACCATCTATATTTCACTGCTGCCTTAACATTTACAGCATTCCATTTGCACAGTCAAATACAGATTTTGCTTTTAAATGCAACATTATTTTAAAGGAGTACTTAAATAATCATATGTATCTAGATTTGCCCCAAATGCTATTCTAGTTACTTTGGATGGAAAGTAACAATTTGCAATCTTCTTATGCACATAAAAAAAAAAAAAAAAATCCAAGCTACAAAAAAAGCCCAGACTTTACTGATCACTTTTTTTTTTGCATGAATGGATGCGAACGTATATATTTTCCGTCAGTTCTGCTAAGTTTAATTAGCAGACAGGCTGTAATAATACTCTCAGGTCACATCGTTCTCTCTCTATGGTAGATAAAAAAAGATATAAATGTTAACTTATTACTATATAGGCAGCATAACTTACAGTTTATCATCTTTCCAATGTTTTTTTCCCAACTTCTTATCTAATACAAGAACTTTCTCAGCTAAACTAATCTTTAAATACTGCAACAGGGTTCAGTAGTATCTGATGAGGGGTGCGGTTGAGGTGATTTCATGTTTTAAGTTATGGTTTGTTTCATATGATAAGAATGCTGCATGATAACTCATCTGCCAAAGTTATGGAAGACCCTCCAACACTGCCGACCACATCTCAATTCCAGTGTTCAAACCTTAGGCACAAACATGAGGCTGAACTTTAAACGTGTTCCCAAAAAACCCCCACTAAATTGTTATTTTGAGTGTTTCAAATTAGCCAACAACGGGCTGTAACAGGTGAAAGAAAAAAGGAACAATGTTATCCCCAGAAATAAACACACACACACTCATTCAAACATCCAGGTAGCAACACTGCCCCCCAAAGGATGACTACAGCAATTGCATTTTAAAAATGTTTCCTTATGAGTTATTACTGCTTCTATTGGTATAAAAGCTGCTCTTAATAGTATAAAAGCCATTAAACACAGTAAAAATGATGATAGTTAATTTAAACATTGAAACTGAGTATTTCAAGCAAAAATTATAATCAGTTTTAAAACCTTTAATCCATCGCAACAGACGTTATTTTTGAAACTAAAGCAAAAGTGTAAGATTAGACACTGAATAAAGTCTGACCATTAAAGTATGATGAACTGTGAAAGGAAGTGAACTTGTAGCTGCTGTATCGGACCTTTGGCGGGCAGAGATGCTCTATAACACAAAGACACATAGCTGATGTTAGGTTTAAATCATTTATAAAAGTTTAACAGTAAAGTAGCCACAGCAGAAAGCAGCCTTTAAACTGCTTCTGGTTTAAAATGGTATAAAATCCCTTTTTTTGTTAATTCATTTAAGGGCATTTCCTAAACTCAGATGCTGAAATAGACCATCCCTTGTCCTTCATCAAAAATCATCTTCATAGTTGGATTTTTTTTTTTGTGGGAGGGGGGATATATATATTCAAGAAACAAAATCTTGACGCCACTGTGACTTTTGTATGGAACAGAAAAGCTGATCAGCGGCTGGGTTGGATTATTTGATATGGAAAGGTAAAGCAATGTTAATCTGAAACCTGATGGATGTAAATCAATCACCAAGAAAATCATCAGCTCAAAGAACCAGTGGAACTAAATGCTAATATATTTAACAAGCATTAGGTTTAGATAATCATATATAGCGTCTCTGTGACTCCTTCATGTTCAGATTGAATCCAGTTTAAATTCATCAACATAACTAATCAAAGTTCAGCGATCCTTTATTCAGCAGCATGTAATAGAATCAGGGTCAAATGTTTTTAATGCATGTGTGACTCGTACACTGAAACAGGCCTAAAAACAATAATAATTAACAAATTATTGAAACAATCAATTAATTTTATGAATCAATTAATCATTAACTGGAGTATAGAGACTCTAAAAGATGCCTTTAGCTGACAGACCAACCCACTGAGAGCAGTAATTAAATTAAAATTGTAAAAAAAAAAAATTTAATTCTGTAAAAAAATCTTTTGCTATCCGATTACTAGTTGAAAAAAAATAATAAAGCAAAATAACTGTTAGTTGCAGCCCTAATATCAATTAAACAAATCTGCTTTTTCCTTTAAATGATGATAAGGGGACAAAAATGACAAGAAACATCATTATTGCCCCCTACTGGCAGAAGCTCGTATTACTTTAAGGATTTTACCAGCAAATGGAAAACAGATCAAACAAAAAACAAGAAATCTGGTTTAGCATCCTTTCAGCTTTATATAAAACAGGTAGTACTTTGTTTATGCAACAGGTAGATTAATTGGTTCAGCCTGTGTCTAACGATGGAAGATAACCATGGTCTGTTATAAAGTAGCATAAAGAGAATAACCGATCCTCCTGTGAATAAAGCAAAAGAAGGAAAATGCAAGATGTGTTTTTTTTCTGTTGCATTAATAGCTTGAACAGGCTACTTATGCCTAATAATATGTTATTTTGTTTGCTTATGAAAAAGATTTCAGGGCTCCAGACTTGGAGGTTTAACTATTCAAATGGGTTAACAATCCCACTTGATCAGTACAGTTTTGTCAAAAAACTAATTTTTTTTTTGCAAAATATGCATAACTCCAATTATATTTCTGCTACACTCTTGAAACAGAACTTGAGAGATTTATTTATGTGTTAAAAGAAAAGCATTTTTCCAGTGTTGTTAAAAACTGTGTGCATTTAGATCCCAGGCGAAGTATTTTTGTACCATATTCATGGATCTTCCGTGCATTTCAATGTAATCCTGCAGTCTTTTTTTGCCATCTGCTTTAAAGGCAGATTTGTTTTTGACAACCTTTTGATCAGATCTGCTGATGCATGGTGAGATCAGATTAATCGCAGAATGATCTGGATCGCTAAACAAAAAAATAACTTCTGCTTATAAGGAAATGCATTTTCAAATATTTGAAAGCCTTTAGTCATGATGGCTAAGATTTCAAACTTTAATTTGAAACATGTTTTGTTCTGATTTCAAAAGAAACTTTGCAAAACTTTAAGGAACCGTTAGCATAGCTTTTTTTATGCTGTCATTGGATCAGATGTGGATTCAATCTAAACACAAGTTACATACCTAATAGAGTGTGATGTTACAGCCACACACTAACACACACCCTCCACCCACCCACCCACACACACACACACACACACACAGTTATAATGTTTTTAGTGACGGTTGTGTACAGCAGAAATGTGCGAACACTCGGGTGAACAACAGCATCAGTGGCGTTTTGCCTCAGTGAAGCCCGACAGGATGCCCTGCATAGGAGCAGCGACCCTGAACGCATCACCACGACCAGGTCACATGACTGCGGCAGCTGTATAGCCAAGGAACTGAAACTAAACTGAAAGTCATGTTTACATTTTTGGAGAAATAGTTTAAATTCTATCCTCTGTTTTTCATAAAGAATCCCTTGATAACATTTAAAAGTATTAAACATGTCAGTTATTTTTATAAGACTTGATTGTCGTCTGATGCAAAGCTAACATTTCATCTCCAATCAAAATCAGAAATCATCTAGTTTTTTTTTTCTTTAATATGAAGTTTTCTAGTTTTTATTTTGTCTTTGGTGTAAAGATTAAGTTTGGACTTTTTTTCATCCCAGGACCTAAAGTTACCATTAAATAATCAGTTTGGTGACAGCATCAATATTCACATGTGACTCAGTCCGAATGTGTTCCTCTCTGTTGGTTTTAGGAGCTTTGGATGCAGTCATGGAGCTGGAGCTGCTGATTTGGACCTACTTTTTTCCTTTCAGGAATGTAAAGCCGGGGTGGTGATGCCGTTTTTGGGTCGGACGCACCTCGTCAGACATTTTTTGTGCGTGTTGGAAGATACCTGGACTGCAGCTCAAACTTGTCTGCATGAAACGAGTCGGAGCCTCCAGGTGCAGCCACAGCTTTCATTTGACGCGGGCAGCCACATCATCACCGTTGTCAGTAATAAGCTCGTCCAATGGGAGTAGATGTTGTTCCTGAGAGCTCTGCTGATTGCTGGCGAGGAGTCGCCGAGTGTTGAAAAGATGGTGAGACAGTAGGAAGGGCTGGGGTCGGGTCGATTCAAGATAAACTCAGAAAACAGAAACAGAGAACAGCCTTCATTTACAGATAAGTCAGTTTTCTTCTATTAAATTCAAGTCCAGTTCTGTACAATCCCGCTCGAACACTGCCTGCTGGGCTGCTTCACGCTCCTCATTGTCCTCCTCTTCATCTTCATCGTCTTCGCGGCACTCCTCGTCGCTCTCACTTAGCGGCCCGATGCTGGTCCTGCCCAGGCACTCGGCCGGTGAGCAGGAGCCCCGAAAGTCGCCCATAAAGGCCTCCATGCTCATGCAAATGTCACCACCACAGGCTAGCCTTCCGCCGCCGCGCTCCAGGCACTGCGGGTCGATGCTGCGTGTCTGCAGGGAGGAAAAAGAACTGGTAAGGAGAAGAGATCAACACGAGTAACCAGAGAAATCTAAAATAAAAATCAAACAAACAGAAGCTAAGCAAAATGTCATCACACTAAAATGTTTTTAAGCCAGTTATCTGAGTAAATCAAAAAGCAATCCAATCGAGATAAGATTTGTTTTATTCATGGGGAACAGCTACAATATACTGCAAAGAGTACAGCAAATGTTCGTCTACATTTACATGCCTATAAACTTTGATAACGTTCTCTTCTTTACTCCTAACAATAGAAAATTGTACTACTTTTTTAAGTTTTTCCCCGAGATCAGGATTCTGTGAAGATCTGTCAAGTTTTCTGAAAACCAGATTTTTACACGTGTTCCAAGCAGTGTTTTTTTTTTTTTTTTTTTCAAGCAGTGTTAATTTCGTCAATCACCACGATGATGAAAATATTTCCTCAACGCCCCTTTTCCCCCGTGACGATAACAAGACGAAAACACACAAAATTGTTTCCAGAAAATAAAAATATGACGAAAATAAAAAATTATTTTCGTCATTGAGACTAAGAGAGACGGAATTTACGATCCATTGACGAATGGACATTAAGAAATGTAATTATTTATAATGAATTTGTAATTGTTAATATACAGTAAGTGCTTCTTGAGCTTCAAAGAAAATTATGGGTTTTTGCTCTGTTTGTCCCTACATGGCGCCTGTCCCACAGTGCCTCGCGCCACTCAGTCAGTGGTAGCTGAGGGCTAACTCATAGCTCAACTTGGCAGTCATGGCGGATACCGGTGTGGGGTTTGTTAAACAACGCATGGATGTATTGAGCCATTTGGTTTACAACTCGAATGAAAACACCGGAGGAAGGATGCCACCAAAGAGTCTACGGCTTCAAAATGGCAAGACTAAAATTGATTTTTGTCATTTAGACTAAGACTAAGACCAAACTAAAAAAAGCTGATGAAATTAACACTGGTTCCATGTTTAAAAACCAAGAAAAATGAGTACATGAATTTACATAGAGTACAGCTGGTGCCAGTCCAGTTTATGAAATGTGGTCTGATTGTCGGTGGGGGCGTTTTTCTGTATGTGTGAAGGTGGAAGTGTGTGGCTGGAGCGTGTGGCCCGGGGTTTAAATTCAATTCAAAAATGCTATACTTGAAAGGGAAATTAAACAATTTAAATGGGTAAAATAATATTTGGATAGGATGTGAGCATCGGGCTAAAGAGGAAACAACCGTTTTCACAGCTCTGGGAAAGAAGCTATTTCTAAGTTGATTTGTTCTCGATTTAATGCAGGTGAACCATTTTTAAGGATTGGTATAAGCATACATTGACCAGGTGGTTGGGATCTCTTCATAGCCTGTACCATGCAGCTTTTAAACCATACTGTCACACCAGATGCTTCTTATCATGGCGCTGTAGAAGCTTAGAAGCTTACTACTGAGGAACATTAAGTTGTCCACATGCTCCATAACTCTACCTTCATGTAGACGCAGATACCTCCTTGATGGAGCACCTTCTCTGTAGTGGGTCTCCTTGTTTGTTATGGGTGATATGGACGTCTGTTGTGCTAACTAGGCAGCATCCTTTGCAGAGTGACTGTCCTGGTAAACGGCTGTTAAGCATGTGACACATGATGGTCCCACTGCATATACACATTATGATGGTTGTTGTTCAAATGCTCCTATATGCATAGCTCGTCATTGTGTTTTTTTCCACCTTTTTTGCTTCTCTTCAGGCCCTGTTAAAGGCCATTCTTTCTATTCATCTGTATGCTTGTAAGCTTCAAAGATGTTCTTATCCAGCCAGGTTTCAGTGAAGATTGCCATCCAGCTTCCCCTTTTAAAAGAGATCATTGTTGGTCCAATCTAATCCAATTTATGAATATGTGATGCTCGCCCCGTTTATGTTGTCTACTCCCAGTCCCCCATTTCCTAGGCCACAGAGGTGGAATGTTAAGATCTGCAATAAGTGTAGAATAAAATCCAGATTAAAGTGTCCATAAACAGGGTTTTTCCCCCAGTTCCAGGAGTTTAGTTCATCAGTCCCAGATTAAGGCTTCAAGTCTCTGAAGTCATGTATGAATATCAATCTAAATCAGTGGATGTTATTTGCCAAATTTTTGTTTGAAAATCGAGATCAACTTCACAAGCTATACGTCCACCTGATCAAAGAGGCTTCTTCAGTTCTAACTAGTGTTGGGGAGCATAGATAAATATACTGTAGGTGTAACAAAGAATTAGGGGGGGCAAAGGGTGGCTCTGATCCCTCCCATTGGACTGGACGTACTTGCAAAGCCCTTTAAGAAACAAGATTCCCCTCACACCAGCCCTCATCTGACACTTCAATGAGGCACGTGACTGAAACCCCTCTGACGAGGGATTTAAGGATCCATCAGAACCCCCTAACGACATCCCCCAGGAGACCTATATGCTCCTACTATAAGAGCGCGAGAGCTACACAAGTCCATTTGTCCTCGTGCACGCTCTTGTTTAAAAGTTGCTTTTCTGATAGTTCATACAAGCTTACTGTGTCCGAACGTCCACCCTAACCCCTAAATCACTTTACAGAGCGGGGACTATATGGTGGACTTTATAGCCAACTCTGTTAACTGAATGTTTAGACAGATGATCACTGCTTTTTGCTTCCTGCTGGTCACATAACTCCTCCTCCACTACACAGTGCCTGCGCCATCTTTTTTATTAGTCACCGATGTTGGATAGCAACAGCCTATGGCAACAACAGGTCACTAAGACGGCGAATCCCATAATGCTTTCAGAGGAGAGCTCTCCACGCAAAGCATTCTGGGATATATCTGCCTCAAATGAGGCCTTTCTATTCTTCTCGTGCACTTCGTACACACTTTGCGTATACTCTCTGCCATTTTCAAAGAACCGCGGTGAGAAAGGAGAGTTTCAATGACTGTTTGAAACTGTAGCTCACAACAGATATACGCCACTGAAAAAGCGAGTGCGCAGAAAAAGATAGCTAACGGGACGAGCACATAGGACGGCCATACGTAAACATATCACCAGAATGATTGACAATTAGGAGGACCACTTATTTAGATGATCCACCCGGAAATAAAACATTGTCCTCTATAGCTATAATTCGATTTTTTTGTTGCGAACAATTTAAGAAAAAGTAAATAGATTTTTTGTATAACGGCGCAATTTTGGCTCGCTGGAGCTTCCGTAGCTGTAGTATTACTCCCACTGTGCGGTTTGGCAAGAGATAATCCTCGCTACCATGAGAGTGGGAAGTTAGTTCTGAAAAAAGGAATACAATCATCCGTTGTTTCGGCACTGGTTTACTTTTACCGTGACAGAGATGGAATAAGAAACCTCACGATGCAACATTTGCCTAAAGGCAGTCCCAGTTAAAGGTTGCAACCCCTAACAGACCAACAAACCTCAGCTAGAAGCCTAGGCTCGAAGGTGATGAAAACAAACATACCAAACATCAACCTGAAATGTTTGTGGAAGCTAGGGTAATTATTAAGACGGTTAGCATTAGCTATAAGGATGGGACTTTTCTGATGGTAAAAAACTGACTTTATTTTGCAATTTTCTCATCATGGAATGTTTTTGTTACAAATATGCTGAATTACTTTTTTTATCTGAGGCACCTTAAGGACAAATGGAACATAAACAATCAAAGATTGGACTTATAGTACAGCCTCAGGCATGCTTCAAAGGTAAGTTGAATCTGTATTTTAAAAATTCTGAATTATTACACTGCTATATCTTTATTAATTGTGCTTTGGTGCTCATGGCGTCCATAAAATGAACTTGGTGCTTGAATTGTGGATAATGTCTATAATGGTAAAAGTTTCACCGCCGTTATTTTCAAGCGTACTGCTGTGTTATATCTAAATATGCACAACGGAACGCAGGCAATTGGGTTGATGTTACAAGGTTTTGATAAGTAGGGGGGAAATTACGTAATTCGAATTAAAAATAAAAAAAATCTTAGGTGTTATTTTTAGGCCAGCCGCACCGCAAACATTACAAAAAAATTACTGGTAAAGATTCTCAGTCATCCAGGTCATAGTCATTCCAAAAAAAGAAAATGAAAAACAATTCACTTGACTTTGTTCCCAAGTTTTAAGACGTTTTGCTTCTCATTCAAATGTCAGGAATAGCGTTGAATCTGAGGTTTTGAGCTATTGTATAAAACCTCGAACTCAACACTATTCTTGACGTTTGAATTGAAAAAGCTTCCTGGATGGGAAGGCAAACGTCTTCAAAATTGGAAACAACGTCCAGTGGATTGTTTTTCCATTTTCTTTTTTGGAATTACAAAAAAAATCACAGAAATGCTGATATTAAAATAATGATGCTTGAGCCTTCAAAGAAACAAACTCCTTACCTGTGTCATCTTTGTGAAGTCCAGGACGGGTCGGGCGCAGGGCCGGTCTGGATCCCGGCGCCTCTTCAGACCCGGTTTAAGCAGTAACAGATCGCAGGGCTGAGAGTGGCACCGCGGCAGTTGTGGTGGGAGGCAGCGCCGGAGAGAAGACGGCGTGCTGCAGGCAGAAGAGGGGGAGGGGGGAACCGGCCCCCCTGCAGCTGCTCCAGCAGTTGTGGCGAAACCCTGTGAAGGTGCCGTCACCTGGCTTGGTACAGGAGGCGGAGGGAGGAAGGTCGAGGCTGCAGAGTCTCTGATGAGCACCGGTGAGAGGGAGAAGCGCCTTTGAGGAGGAGGAGGTGGATGCAGAGGGGAGGGTGAAGACGAGCAAGAGGAAGGAGATGGGAAGAAGCAGCAGCAAGCTCCGCCCCCTGCCGCTGCTTCGCTGGGGTCCCAGGGGAAGCTCCATGGCAGTGGGGAGTCCGGGGACAGCGCTAAGCTGAAAAAGGTGGGGCTTGAAGAGGAGTGCAACGACGAGTTCAGAGACGAGCTAGGAGCACGTAGCGGACAGGCTCCGCCCCCAACCACTGCCATTCCTATACCCCCTGCCCCCACTGCCACCCCTCCCCCTGTGACCCCTCCACCAGCTCCACCGTGGCACTGCTGGCGACTGACTGGGGTCCAGACCCGAGAGGCACTCGGCCGCCATGTATAGCGACACCGCGATAGGTCCTCGGGCACCGACAGGGAACGGCAGTGCCGTTTAGGGGGCGGTGGAGGAGGTGGAGGGAGTCCAGGACCTGGGGGGGGCCCTGTCGCTCCAGAGAGGGACAGCTCGGATGCTGAGGTGCTGGGCACCAGGGGCCGCTGATGCTGAGACTGAGAGGGGCCCCCCTCCAGGGGGTCGCTCCCCTCCTGCAGGTGAGCATCGGGGGGCACCAGGGGCACAGGGCCAGGGGGGAAACTAGAGCTCAGTAACCCCCCCTGCAGGCTAGTCTTAGAGGGAGGGCAGAGCTGCCAGTAGCTGCTCTCTGAGGAAACACAAAAAAATCTCATGTGAATAAATATCCTCCTTCTAAATCCACATTTAATCAGAAATATTCGTCCCCAGATCACAGAGGCTCTGCTTTAGGAGAACCGGGTCAGAATCACGTGTTACCCACATAATGTTGTGTTTTTAGAACTCACAATGGAAAACCAACTAGGAAATAATCCAAGGAGATAAAAAAATAAATAATTTTCTTAGCCCATAGAAAAAAGATAAATCAGAACAGCATGTAGTGCCTTTGTCCAAAATAACAAAAACAAAAACAAAAACAACAACACTAAACACTCACCAGGCATCAAGCCATCTGGGGGCCAGCACTCTGTGAGGGTTTTCGGGTCCAGCAGGGACTAAAATAAAAACATCAATTTGATATTTACTGAAGATCTCACAAAGATCTGAACGTTCATTTTGAACTTGTTGAGACACTCACCAGGTGGTAGTCCCCTGGCTGAGCAGGGTCGCCAGCCAGAGTCTTTGTCCTCAGGCTCTCCACCAGCAGCGAGACCACAGCATGGTGGCAGGGGGCGAGGTGGGAGGGAGGCAGGGAAAAGGTGGGTTCAGGAGGGGGTAAGAACAGGGAGGAGAGAGGGGGAGGAGGAAGAGGGGAGGAAGAACCGTGGACGTCTTTTTTTTATTTCCGTTTGGTCTGTGGCAGTAAAAAGGGGGCGGGGCTTACAGCAAAGACTCCGCCTCCCTACCCCCTCAGGTCCATGCAGCCTTACCCACTAGCACAAGGGCATTAACAGGAAGCGGTTAGCCTGAAGACACACCTGAAAGGGAGCGACAAAGGTAGGAACTTAAGAATCAATCTGGAAGCTTATAAGAGTATCTTAAAGGCCTAGATTATCACATTAAGAGTACATGGTAAGCTGAAATTGCTAGCTTAAGCTCCATTACAGTCACAGGTAACAGAGCCCTGGGAGCCTGAGACAAAGGCGGAGCTTAAAACAAAGGGGTAACAACCAAAACTGGCATCAAAGGGGAAGAAACAGGGGGGACAACCCTAAAAGAGGTTCTCACCAGGGCCAGCAGTGTGGTAAACTGGACAATAGGAAGATTAATGATGCCTTCATGTGGCATCGTAATTATGGAAAACACTAAAACCTGACATGAACACCTATTCATGTCGTAACTTATAGCGGAAAGCTGGGGAAATTCTATGATACCAGAGTTGCTGAGACAAGGTAAACTTTCTTTGTGGCGACTACTGTGTTGTTTAACATCCTCACCAGTTGGGTTTGGAGCCTACACAATGTGACATACAATTAAAAAGGTATAGTGGAGGAGTTTCGCAATTATTTGAAAAGATCAACCCTCTCCACTTTAGAAAAAAAAAATGCACATGCACAATCCTGTACCTGATCTCGAGAGGGAACGTCTATTAAACGCACGCTTTGTTTAAAAGGTGCCGTTTGCATCGCTCATACAAGACTACTTTCCAAAAGAAGATATGCAATAGTCATAATAGGGACGAGCACGTAGGACGGCCTTAGAGAAACATAACGGCAGAATGATTGACAGTTAAAAGGACCACTTATTTTGATGATCCACCCAGAAAAAGGACATCTTCCACTATACCATTAAAAAAAAAATAACACAATTTAAACTTGTGTAGTTTATAAAATGACTGTTAAGGGTGAATTATACTTCTGCATCCGCACACATCAAATGTCACTTGATGGTTGCGAACCAGTTTTGCTGGTATGCTTCTGCAACGTCGGTCTGGGATTTCTAGGGTCGCACAGCAGTTTACCGCCAAAGCGATAGGGGAAGCCTATTCGAGAACTTGCGAGAACTTCTTCGGCGTTGGGAGTGTTTATTTTCCAAAACAGCATGTCAGAGGCATCATACAAGAGGTTGTACTTCTGAACCTCCTTGATCAACCTTTCGACGTGGTTATCCATTGTTATTACTCCTTGGTTTTCAAAAATGGTGCGCCCCGGCACCGAATAGAGAAGGACGACCACCCAGACAGCCAGAAAGGCATACCAAGGACCAATCACAGCTGCTTTTTGTCTGTGTGGGTTTGCGACCATCCGACATGTAGTCAGGATTTTTTTTAGGTGCCAAGCGACGGTTGTAGAACCTCTGCGTGGGGGGTGTGGTCGCGCAAAGAGACAGACTTGACGGTAGCAGAGGCTATGCATCAGAAGCATAAATTGGCCTTTATTGTTTGATTTGATCAAATTCTTGCTAGCAGTCAGTCAATGAATACTCTTCTTCTTGTGGAAGATGAACCAGGAATTCTGTTACTCTTGCCCAAGTAGGAGGTAGGATAATCTTTTGAGCCAACATGTTTCTCTTCCCTACCACAATGAAAGCACTTGAACACAACGCGCTGGTAATTTCCAATTTACAAGTGGTAAGGAGCATCTTTACCTGAAAGCAGCATAACAAGAAGCTACCACAGAGAGGGCTAGAGGGCTGGCTTAAAAGAGGTCATCATTGACCAATGGGGTCAATGATACCAGGGTGGGTAAACGGGGGTAATTAGGCTAACAGGGTAGCACAGAGGTCTTCAACAGGGAGTCCGCGGTCCCTAGGGGGTCCACGGAGGTACTGCAGGGGGGTTGCGAAAGTTTTGGTTGATTAGACTTCTTTTTTATATTCCACCCTGCAATTTTTTCCACTAATCTAAATGTCTTTAAATCCATATTAACATGAATTCCACACACTGTAGTAAACAGATAAATGGAGGCAGAAGATGTCTTTCAGTTATTAATGCACACATTCAGTGACACACAGGAGCTCTTTCAAGCTGGGCACCGTTTCATTCACAACACCTGTCCCATCAACCAGAATAAGAAATACTTTAATAATCCCAGGGCCAAATTACTTTCGAAAACATCACTCCATCTGTAATAGAGTGACTATAGGACCAGTTTCATACAATATATATAATTAGGGGGTCTCCGCTCTATCTCGCCATCGGTTTGGCCTGGAAAACGTTGAAAACCCCTGGGGTAGCAGGAAGAGGGTTAACTGATCGGAGTGGAAATCACTGCAGGGGCAAAGAAAGGTGCAACTAGAGAAGGGGTAACGAGGGTTGACGGGGTGGCTGAAAGTGGGGTTTTGGGGGCAAACAGAAAAGGTACCAATAACAGGTTTAACTGGGGGTAAAAAACATAGTCCTTAAAGAGAGTTGGGGAGTGTTGTCCTAGTGGTCAGAGCAGTGTAACCGGTTCGATCCCTGAAATTTGCACTCTGGGTCCCTGAGCAAGACCCTTAACCCCACACAAGGGAGTGGTTTAAGATACATAGGGTCAATTTCTCCATTGAAAGTCAATTTCTATTTTAAAAATGGGAGGAGGTAACAGGGTGGTTTAAGAGATGTTACATTGCATTAGATAAAACAGCTAGAAAAGTAGTAAAAATGGGGGTAGAGGATGATAAGCTGGGTCACAGACAGTGAGGGGGGCTTTCTGGAGGGTATAGGGGCTAATGCTAGTGGTGTGGGGTGGATTAATGTGTCTAAAATATATATGTATATAGGGGGTAATAGAAGGGGTACCTTCAAAATGGTAACCAACTAGAGACTAAAGGGGAGCTAACGGTGCTGCATAGGAGGACTGATCGGGTAATGGGGGTCTGATAGGGGGGCTATCTGGGATTGGGTAACATAAACATGGAAGCTAACCGAAGATAACGGCAGTAGACAGAAGCCTGCGGGCTAACAGCGGCACTGATTGAATAAACAACCGGCCGACATGAGGCGGAGATGTCTGGGTGATGATCAGCTACAGGCCTGCTCCCCCTCAGCCAGCCTGGATCATCACAGCGGAGCCGCTGGCACAGACAGGCCGGCCTGTGAGCCCCCTGAGTGGGTGAAGGGGAGGGAAACACGGCTGGATGCTGCAGATGGATCTGAACCAGAACCGATCATGCAATCATTCCCCCCCTCCCTGTATGTCCCAGCGGCTGCTTACCTGATGCGGTGTCGAAGTGAGGCGGTTCCGGTCTGGTATTGACCCAGTATTACTGAAGAGCAGCGGGACCGAACCCTCCAGGATGAATCAAATAACGGATCTTTGTCGTTCTGACCTCCCGGTATCGCCCCACAGATCTGCTTTGGTTCTGGCCTGATGTTTCTTAATTATCCAACATATTGATGGAAATCCTGCGCGCACACGCCCGTGAGCGGCGGGCATTCATAAATAACATTTACGGTGCCAGGAGGAGGATGAGGAGGAGGAGGTGGAGGAGGAGCGATGCTTAATGCTTCATCATCGACACCTGCTTCATATTTATTTATTTTTTCACTCATCCACCCTGCGCGGATCGCAAACAGTCGACAATCAAGTCAAAAATCCTGCAGAAACACGAAAAATAATCCAGCAGAAGGGAAAACAAGGCTGCAGCGCAGGGGATTATGGGGGATGTAGTTTCTAGGCTGAGAGAAGCTTGTTTACAGCAGCAGCTCTGCTGTTTCTCTCTAACCTGCAAATCACAGTACAGCAGATGCATTTACCCTCACCTTCCTGAAGCTGCACACCTCAGCTTCCAATGCAACCAAAAATAAACATTACAGGCAGGGAATATCCTATTATATATATAATATAAAAATAAGTTTTAAGAAGTTAATTGTGGATTCTAAACCTCAAAAACGCTTGGACTAACTTTAAATTAACCCCTCAGTTATTTTAAAATTTTCTTTTTATTTATTTATGGCTAAAACAAGTGAATAAGTGAGTTAATATATATATATATATTAAAAAGGATGTGCTATTATAATTTATTACTGTCTTGTTCCTTTTAAAGAAAAGCTGCAGTCATTTTCACATTCCTAACAGCTGCTGACAGAAAAGTGTTTTCTATATAATTAAGAACCTCAGACAGAGATTCGGCTGCAGATGACAAGGTTTAATACATCACATAATAATGATACATTTCATTTATACTGCAAAAAGACCTCAAAGTACTATAAAAAAGAAATTTATTTAAAAAAATACAAATTCCTGGATCTTTTTTTTTTTTTTACCATCTGGAATCACATCACCAGTGCAGAGCTTGTTTAGCACTAGCTGCTCACAAATGCTTAGACATGAGCAATGGCAGAATACAAGTCATTTTGGGGCAAAAATCCTCCAGGACATCATGAAGTCATGTAGTAGATTGGAGTGATTATCCTCTTTAATAAACCCTGATGGTTTGGGACATGTGGAAAAAAGAGGTACAGGGCGGCCAAAAGATCAGTCATCTTGATTCACCATCTTTATAGAGTTACCATAATTCAGAGCATTTTATTTTGAGCTTTTTTAGGAAGAGCTTAGTGATGATCTGAGGATGTTCCACCACATAGAGGCAGCTTTTCAAAGGAAGATCTGGGTCCGTACCTGTTTAAAATAAGTTACTCACAAAGTGCCCAATATAGCTCCTATAGTGAACTGCTGTGAAGATTAGTGAAGAGGGACTATAGTGACCAATAGAATGTGCTTTTTTTAAGAGAGAAGATGGCAGAAATAGCTGTTTCGGTAATCCAGCACCCTAAAACGTTGAGTAAATGAGCACATAAACCTGTATACCGTGATACAAGTATCATTACAAAATAAATAAATAAATGTATAATGCCCATAGGAGGAAATTAAATAGTTTTAGCAGCTTAGTAAATGAAAGTTGAACCTAAGGAAAAGTCAAAGAAAATTGTATTTTCAATGAGTATAAATGAAAAGTTATATTCTATACCAGTAATTCCCAAAGTTGGGGTCCCAAAACTGCTTCAGATGGCAGATCAGCAAGTATGGCTTCTCAAGATCCTCTAAAACATCACAAAGAAAGGGACAAAACACCTTAGAGGTGGTCAAAGCGGTTTGGCTTAATACTATACCCATGGTTAATTGATTTTTTCCCAATGTTTGTATTTCAACCAACTGTTTGTCAATGAGTCTGTCTGATACTACTTTGTGGGTCAGAGCAGTAAAGTTTGGAAACCTCTGCTCTAGAAAAGATAAACACTTTATACACAGAAGAAGTTTAAAGAAGTTAAAGTATTTGCTGTTTTGTACATTGTGCATGGAAACCTGTCTCTTTGATTGCAGTGCTTCTCACATTCCAGATTTGTGTGGGAAAGCAGCAAGAAAACCTGATCTTACTGGACAAGACACCCTAAAGTCTCTGGTCCCGCTCTATTAAAGGTTTGTTGGTATAAAACCACTTGCAAACTAAATAGTGAATGCAAAGCTGATCTACTGACCAGGTGCACATGGATTTTATATCTGTTAAATAGGTGGAACATCAGGAGCAAATATGTTGCGACTTTGCATTATGATTATGCATCATAAATGCTGATCAGAATGTGCTAAATAAAAAATAAAAATCTATTTTTACCAGCACTAAATATATACCAATCTGGAAAAAGATTGCAGGAACCATTACTGCAATCATGTTTAGCTACTGTGAAAGCAGAGTAAAGTTGTATTAAAGGGCCTAGTCACATACTATGACCTTTAGACTTTCTACAATAGTTTGCACTTTAATTTATTTACAAAGTACTTTTTATATATTAAGACCACATGAATATTGCTCATCAGTGCGAGGAGCAAACAAGAGCCATAATCGTACGTCTATGGGAGAAGAAATTAAGACGAGCCCGTTGGCACAGCCCAGTGGGGGTGCAAAAATAAAAAAAGAAAGGTCCAAGATTAAGTGTGAAAAATTAGCGAACAAAAATATGTGATGCCAAGAATCATAGGGCACAGGTAGTGCTTGGAGCACCATGCAAACACTGGTGTAAGCTGAAGTGGGAGCTGAAGCTATGGAAGCATTCAAACTTTGCTGCCAAGTTGATGGATGTTTGCGTACAATGCCTAATTAATGCAGATACCAGTGATAGCAACGCTATGCTTAGGCTCCTAGTTATAGTCATTTTGTATACACAAGTGTAAAGAAAAATAAATTTTATTTATTTTTTTAAAGTGCAGCCTTGAAAACATCAATGAGTCATAAGTCAATATAAACATACGACTATATTTACAGTTCAAACATTTTCAGTTTTTTATATTACCGTATATAATGCTTTATATGCATTATAGTGTATAATGCTCATGATATTCACTGTTTTTCCAGTTTCCAACTTATTATAAGCTGCCAGCAGATGGCCCACAATGTACATTTTTTCAGGCTAAGAAAAGGACAAAGTGAACACTATCAGAACAAATGAAATGGTGTTTCATTTGAAGATGAATATATCATTTTCTAGGCCCCTTTAAATAATGGGCAGATTATGGATTGTAACATTTTGGGTCAAATGCAGATTGCAAAGGGAGTTTGCAAACTATTCCATTTTAGAAAACTGAAAAACTTAGTTTCTGACAAATGTCTAAAGCTATGATTAAAGAGCATCCAATGGTTCGGCTTGAGGGTGTGCAATAGGAGCTGTACAGGATTAAAAAATACTCTGGTCTGGTTGATGCAAACAGCAGAGGGGATTGTAGGTTACCGGATCTGGACGGTTATGTTCCATTAATCAAAGGAGAAAAAAAAAAAAAGTATTGCTAAAGAACCCACCCACCTGGAGAATGCACCATGGGTGCAGTTTCATTACAAAAACTGCATTAAACAAATATTTCACTGAATTTTTATTTTATTTTTTTTTTACCCCCTCCTGACAGACTGCTCTGGAACTTGCTGCACTACAAGATGAATGTGTACATAATTTTTCCTTAACCTTGTTTTTCCTGTACATGTTAATTTACATTCTAAACCAGGTGTCTCCAAATAAAATCGTCATAAACGAAATCCTTGACCAATTCTAAAATGCTGGCAGTTGAGTGTCCACATTTTGAACTGATGAAATTGTAATTCGAGTTGTTCAGTGTTTAAAAAAAAAAAAAAAAAAAAAAAAAAAAGTTCTATAAAATAACTATTAAGAGTAAACAAAATGAACGTCAAGTTCATTACATTTAAGCACGTTAAATTTTGGCAATTTTCATCACAATTTACACAATTGTATCCATTTTAGATATTTTCTCTGTGGATGAGCAAATATATATATATATATATATATATATATATGGGTGTGTGCATAAATAAAAAAGCAACAGAATCACCCTAGCAAGAGAGTCAACTTAACATTTTCAGTATAAAAGGTTCCATCTGGTTAGAGTTCCACTTTAGAACCGGCTCTGGAGCTTAAACTCCTTTTTAAATTTTAGCCACTTTAACTCTGAAAGGTTGTACATCTTTGACCTGCAGTCAAGAACGACAATGTAATTTTATCAAAAATAAAGCTGTAGAAGAAAATACTAAACTTGGGTTCAACTCCAAGTGCTCTGTAGAAAAAGTCAGGGAGGGGGAGCAAAAAAAAAAAGAAAAAAAAAAAAGAGAAGTTTAATGGCAACCACATCCAAGGTCAATTAAAGAGTAGATCAGTGTCTGGGTTTCTAACTTTTTATTTACATCTTTATTAATCACATTTCACTTTACTTAAAGCAGCAGAGAAGTAAAATAAATATCAGAAAACAAAGTGGCAGCACCCCCCCATCCAATCAGGAGCTTTGTTTTTTAAAAGGAAACATGACAACTACGAGTAAAGGTTGTATGTGAGGGACCGAGGAACAACCAAGTGACAAACAGGACAAACGCGTGACTTTCCCCTCAGTGTAGGACTTGGATGTGATGCAGGTGACAAGTGCTCAGTTTGATAGTTAAAGTAAAACAAGTGCAAACAATAAAGAGTCCAGCTCCCTCCCGCTGCCAGAACGGGTCAGAAGGGCAGACGGAGCTCAGATCAGGGACGGATTACGTCCCTGCTGTCAGTGAAGTTGGTGACGTTAAAAAGACGAGTTGGATGCTCCAGAAACACATTGAAAAATGTTCAGAGTCAGCAGATAAAGACGCCACGGCCAATTATGTCAACAACGGGTCAAACTGGGCTCATGTTGGATTGGATCACTAGTACGGATTCCAGAAGAGCTGGTCAGAAAACACGGGAACCTGCTGGTCATCTGAGCCGAAATCTAAGGGAAAAAAAAAATAAAATAAATGACCAGAGGAGATGGGGTTGCATTTAAACAGCAGAGGTGGTGCTGATCCAACTTAAAAAAAAAGAAAATTATGGAAATCATTTTTAATCTGCTTCTTGAAAAATCTAAGCAGTTTTATCATTTGTGTTCAAGTTAAATTTGAGTTTTTTCCAAACCCTCAAAACCTTCTCTGCCGCCATCTAGTGTTGAAAAATCCTAACTACAGTTTTTAATTCTTGGCAAAGGGTGAGGGAGAACAATTTGCCCATTGGTCCAAACTTGACATGTATGCATCATTTCTGGATCTTGTTATAGAAAAATAACCTTTATAGTCATTTATATTAAAATAAAGGTTACATCTCCATTTAAGCAAAACTTTCAGAATCAGTTAAACAGGAGCCGTTTTGTAATGAGCTTCACCTCACCTGAGGTATGGTCGGTTTCCATCAGGAGCCGGAGCCAGTCATTCATGCCATCATCAGGGGTCAGCTGACTCCTGTGAGTGTAGCTGAGACCAGGAGGAGAGCGAAGAGGCCGGCGGCTCATCTCCACCTGCTGATGAAGGAGAGAAGCTAGTTGGTCATTCAGACAGGAGAGATTTCCTCTGACCAAGGACCAAATAGTTAGATATGAAGTCACTCAAACCATCTGTATGCCTAATCTGCTACAGATTCAGACTGGATAAAGGAGCAATGACAATTCAAGACACAAAGAATCTGATTTCTAGCTGGGTGCAGCAAACAGCTCAGCTGAATACCAGCTCAAAAAATAAAATGTAAAATGAAAACATGGTCTAGATAAATCCTGGCCATGCTTTCAGAGATCCATTCAGAACTAAATGGTCCAGTTCTAAGCCAGTACCAGATGTGAGGAGACTCATCTAGCCATAACGCTTTTTTTTCCTCTGCTCAGTATTTTTAGACCGAAATCCTGAGCTCAGCTCATCCTTGCAAGGGGGAAAAAAAAAAAAAAAAAAAAACACCACACAGACCAAAATTCATGGGGGACAATATGACCGATATAAGACATGAATTAGCAGGTAGCCACAATTCTAAGTCTATTAGAGGTTTAGTTCTCAAGCTTCTCTGTGGCATTTAAACCAAGAAACCACAGATTCTGACGTCCTGCTCTGATATGTTGGTTACTGAGCAGCGTTACCGGGGACAATGGGATCATCCAGGATCCAGGAACCTCCATGGACAGAGGAGACACCGAGGAGGCTTCTGAGGCTGCAGGAGTTTCCTCTCTCTGCTCATCTCCTCTGTCCTCACACAGGTCCGAAGTCATCTTGGCCAGCTGACTCTGCCTGCACAGACGAGTAAATGGGAGGAATTCATTTCCAGAGTCTGGCTCATCGCCATGATGGTTCTAGATAAGCTGCATTAGACTGCAGCTTTAACAGTCCAAATTTCTGGGAGAACCAATAAGACAAAGTTTTAGTGGTGAAATGTTTCAACTTAATATTCAGTGAAAGTCTTTAAATGAGTTCAGGAGCACTGAAGGCATCCTGGATCTGCCACTAGAGGGCAGCAGACAGTCAAGCTGAAACAGCTTGATCAGAACCATGAGTTAACAGCAGGCTCCACCTACAGCTGCTCCACTGGGTCTGGCGTGTCCGGCTCATCACTGGTTGGTGGGTCCCACATGTGCAGTGCCCGCCTCCACAGACGGACTTGCATGTCCCAGGAACGCCGGCTGTATTTGCGGTACTTGTTGGGAGTGGATGGGTGGAGCTTAGGATCCCGCAGGTGTCTGAGGGTAAGATCAGTTCATCAGTGGGGGGAGCCTATGGACTGTAACGCCAGGTGCAGATCAATCATCTTACTTGGGGACCTGTTGCACATAGTTCTGGTAGCCGCTGGTGTTCTTGCCATACTGGATCTGTTTCTGACGCCGCTTCAAGACCGCCGCATTGGTCTCCGTGTTTGCTGGATCTGGCAAGCGGCTATAGCAGCGAGAGAAAGTTGGCCTGAAAGACATCAATATCTAAGCTACAGAAATGTTGAGGAAAACTTCAGCACAGCTTCAGCTCTGACCAGTCACAGTAAAGGCCAACATTTCAGTCAGGCTGATTTTAATGCATCCTGACAGGAGGATTTGAAGATAAACTCTTCAGTGTCTGCTTCTCAGGCAGAAATGTCCTGAAGCTGATCAGTCAGGATCAAGTATAGATATGAACTTCTCACTGACCTTTTACCATCAACATCATCTGTCCCCACAGCCACACTGCTGTGGGACACTTTGAGGATGCAGCGCTCCAGGATGGATGGCCTGCAAAAAAAAGGCTCTATGAATGGGATGAAAAACTGCTGTAATTAGACCAAACATCATGATTCTAGTCATTAATTCAAAATAGGGTGTGGAGACTGTAAGGTTTGATTTAAAAGTTTGTGCCAAGTCCTGGGCTACAATCATTTCTAAATATTGAAGGAAAACCAGACTTCAGAAAAAGGTTTATGAAACCCAGAGGACCTGTTAATCCAGACAACTTTAGGAATTTACAGATAATTCTGGATAACAAAGAGAATGTCAAGAGCTGAGATATTAATTTGGAAAGAAAGTTCTCAGTTATCCAGTTCTTGCAGAAAAGGTTTCAGCTGTTCATTTAAATCAATGAAAAGAAACCTGCGCGGTTTGCTCCCTGTTCGTTCTCGTCCTCGAGGTCCACTGGTAGCAGGAGG
>NW_015150753.1:890378-945033 GCF_000732505.1 Cyprinodon variegatus
CAAACAAAAACTCCCATCCTTTAAAAATGACAACTAATTTGATAATATGAAAACTGATTCAGGTGTGCTGCCCCCTAGAGGGGGTAAAAATAAAATAAAGACTTCCCACTGGATCTAGACCTGAGAAAAAACACTGCTCACACATTTCCATCTCACCCCGATCCCTTATAAAGCAGGGGATCAGTGACCAGGTGCTCCACCCACCTGACAAGGCTGTCATAGACAGAACTGCAGCCGGGGAGGAGCCATGGTTCAGGGGCTGAGCATCCTGAGGAGGGGGGCAGCAGGTCAGGGAAGCCGTTCCACATGGCAGCCGACCAACCCTTGGCACAGACACACGACCAGGGGCTATAAGAGAAACTGGGGCAGGAACAGGACATCAAATGAGAGTTTTAGACAAAAAGTTTTAGAAAAGAGTTGATTATTCTGGTCCTTCAATGTCAGCATCCTGCTTCTTTCCTACTTAGCAGAACTTTGCGACTGACTAGAAGAGCAAAGTCAGCCTCTTTAGGTCTTGAGTAGAGGTGCATAAAAATGTGTTGGGAGTGAACCCGACTCCTCTGTTTTAGGTCCAGGAAACACCAAGTTTTTGATGGACAGCAATGAAAATATTTGCAGAGCACACCCCACGGCAGAAGTTTTTCCTTTATCAATCAAATAACCAGAACTCAACTGTTCAGCCTCCATAAACACAACTAAAGTCCAGTTAAAAACCATCTCCCTCAAACTGTACAAATGAAATTCAGATATTTGGAATTATGGAGAGAAAGCAGTAAACATTCAGAGTGCTGTTAGATGATCAACTAAAAAAGCCTGCCTTTTAAGATTTCACAAGTCTCCCTACAGGTCAGCAGGTTTAATGGATTTGTTTTCTTGCTTTAATGTAACGAATCCCTGATGGAGCCCTTTGAGGTTGCAAGTTTAAAAATATGCAACTGCAGTCCAAGAGCAAAAGTTATGAAAAGGTTCATGGCCCTGTTATGACAAATGTATGTGTTAGTAGATCATTACAGTGCCTAATGTTTGCTTATTGTTTCTCTTTTGTAAATTAAGCATTGTGTGCATTTACAGAGCTTTACTGGTGGTACGATAGAACTCGTGTTCAGCGAAGCAATGGGCTAAGTCAGCAGCTCCCAGCAGTGTTATGAAAATATTAAAGTGGAAAATGCAGTGTGATTAAAAAAAAAATAAAAAATAAAAGTATTTGATTCCAAGGGACAAGGCAGATAGGAATGATAACAGTATGAACGTTGGTGTTCAATGAAGCAGAGCTGTGGAAGTATTGGATTTAATTCAGATGGACATTTGAGTAAAGCTCCCTACCATTACTTATATTAGCAATAATATCGTCAGTCTCTACAGACCAAGTTCAAACATATGTTATAGAACTAATGCTTCAGTAGATTTTTTATTTTTAATATAAAAAAAAAAAAGTATGGGTTGGTCTGATCACACCCAATTGTCACTTTTAGGGCCACAACTAATAATGTAAATCGATTGTCATTTTTTTAATGAATCAATAATTTGATAAAAGGTTCTGTAAAACAAATTTTTTTTATTAAATTGAACCGGTGGAACTAAAACCTTTCCACTTGAGGATATCTGGATGGAGAATATTGATTGATTAATTTTTTTTTTTTTTTATCATCTTAAAATGCAAAATGATAACTTTTTCCCCCCTTAAATTTTTGTATAATTACTGCTCTAAGTGGGACACTCAGCAGCTAGACATGTTTTAGTTAACCAGTCGCTCCAGTAAACGATTAATCGATTACTAAATTTGTTGATGATTTTAGTAAATCAATTAATTGTTCAAGTCCTAGTCGCTTTACCATGAGGCATGAAAGTCAGCTCCATCATGTAGCTGGGGTAAATGGAAAAAAAAAATGCTTTCTGGTTTTTTCCTCTAGTTCCAGTAGATGGCGCACCAGTCATGTCTACTCATTGTGCCAGGTGCTGGAATTCTATTTGGGCTCATTAAGGAATATTAAAAATGGTATTAGGATAGGAACCTGATACAATAACCCTTACTTTATAATTATTTCTTTGAAGGCATATGAGAAAATGCCCCTTTAACCAATCAAACACAGACCTCCTGTAGCAGAGACTGAACAGGATCTGCAAACTTCCCCATCTACAGAGTGTGAAACCAGTCTGCAAATCTCCAGAAATTTTGAGAGAGTGCCAAGTTGCTCTCACCACATGAACCTCCCCCATACCCTTAAATAAAACTTTATCTCAAGACAGCAGTTAGTCTTTTTCTGTACAGTTTTTCCTTCCACTTAACTTTCCATTACTGCTTGGAAGCAGCACATTTTAGTGATGTCCATTTGGAAGTTCCTGCTCTGAAGGCTGTCAGGTCAAGTCTTCCTCATGATTGCATTTGTGTCAATTCCATAGATCCAAGATAAGATAAAAATTTTTGGTAAGGATCCTAGTTTAGCTTGCCCTTAATCCACACCCCAAACCCTAACAGCAAACATAAGGAAAAATCAAACAATATGCATATATCTGGACCAACAGGTCAGAAGGTGACAGTAAAACTAATATCTGGATTTTAAACAGATTTTCAAGAGCAGAAAAAAAAATTGCAATAAAAAAAAAATACTTGTGTGTTTAGAATATTGGCTGCCTGTTTGTTCTGGTTCCTACCTGCAGGACATCAGCGGACTCTGGGCTGCGGGTTCCACTCCGCTGGTAGACATTTCTGTTCTTCGCTGCAGACAGACACGCCATCATTCGGCTTTCTCTGCCTTATAATGAGGAACACCTGTGGCAGTGGGGGCATGGGGCGGGGCCACAAGCTCATCTATCATACACCTGGACATTTCTAATTTAAGTGCCGTTATTCTTCTAAAACTAGAACAACACATGCGTTGTCTTTGTGATTCAAAATAAGAAAAAAAAATCGCACACAGACTTAATTTAAAAGAACTAGACACGAAAACATATTTTCAAAATAACTTTTTTTTTCTATTTATTTATCATTTTCTCGCTGCAGAGCGCTTGCAATCTGCAGGGGGCGTTGTTCTTCACAAAATTTTATTTTCCCTTTCAGCCATTTCCGGTAACAGATCAAACAAGATGGCGTCTAGCAGTGGGGTGAGTTTTTTTGTTCCGTAGAATAACGGGTTTATAATCATAAATTATCAAACACTTTCCGGTCTCATAGTACAGTTAGCGTTATTCTTTAAACCAGAGCCGCTTGTAGCTCCAACTTCACCCTTTTAAACAACCTCAGCGCGATGATGCTACCGGCTAACAAGCTAACAGGCAAATCCCCCAATATTAATAACACAGTATTATAGGCTATTATGAAGAATATTTGCTTGTCAATACAGGTCGTAGTTGATATAATAGTCGATATCAGTTGTTTGTGAGTATCTGTTTTCTAGAGAAAACGATAAAAACGCCTTTGTTTATTAGAATAGATTGTACCTCCTACAAATAAACTTCCGGTCTGTCAAAATAAAGCTCGTCATTTGTACTAATGCGGCAACATGTTTTCCAAACTAGTTGTGCATTCCGATGGGGAAACCTCACGATAGATTCTACATCATTTAGAAATTATAAACCGTATCTATTCTTCTTATTTAAGTGTACTTTTTGTAAGAAATTTCACATATACAATCAACGAACAAGCTATTAATAAACTGGTTGGAAAATTATAAGTAATGTCCAGATGATTATTAAAACCTTTGACCAAATTTTGTTGATAGTTACTTTTGTAGGCTTTGCTATTGTAATATTTTTTGTACTTTCTCCTATTAATGATTATGGCTAATAATGAGCTATAATGAAAACCTAAAATTCTCTGTCAGAAAATGTCTGTTTTAAAAGGAGAACTAATATATATTAGATCTTTAGGCGTTTCAATAATCATCTGGACATTACTTATAAATAATTTGTCAACCAGTTTATTAAACGCTTGTTCCTAGATCTAAGATAGTTGCCTTGTCACTGCAAAATATTTTTTTTTGCCAAACTGTACCCAGCTAAAATATTATTGCATATTTGATAAGAATTCATCTTTTTCTAGTAATTCACAGTAAATGTAATCTAAAGAATAACAGATCCAGTGTTCTGTCAGATGAGCATATCCATAGTCAATACGCATGCACAAGATGTCAGATTTGCATTTATCCCTTTATTTTTGTACGAAAAATACACTTTAAATTACCTCAACGGTCATGTAGGAAAAAAAGTATTTAAGGTCAGATCGCAATACTCATTAAAAAAAACACAAAGTATGTATTTTAAAAAAAATTTCCATGTTACTAAAGGGATACATGCCCGTTGAGGTAGTTTAAAGTTTATTTTTCGTGCTAAACTAAAGGGATAAACGGGTATTGACTATGGGTATGCTGGTCTGACCGGGTATGCTCATCTGACAGAACACCGGTAAAGAAATGTAAAAGCGGGATACTCGGTAGGCTTTTGGTGTTTTACTCGTTTTCTATTCAACAGTCTGGAATCTTTTGTATTTTAAAATTTTGTATCTTCTCTTCCAGTCAAATAAAAACGACTTCCGTCGAAAATGGGACAAAGACGAGTACGAGTCCCTCGCTCAGAAACGTCTGGCAGAGGAGAGGGATCTCGAAAAGAGAGATGGTGAGGAGAACGAGGAGAACCTGCTGAGTTTTCATTTAATATAATAGATTCTACTGATTTATTTGATGCATCTTTTCCAGGTTTAATATAAATTTCTATTTTGTTTTTCCTGATGAAAGCATAATTTCTTATAGATTTTTATATTTGACAAGAAATGAGTGAGCTCTAAAACTGTAAGTCTATTTATCAGGGTTGCGGTTAAAAATGTATGATATTTTAATCTGCCGTTCCTCTCAGGAAAAATTGCTCCACCGGTCAAGCGGGAACTCCTGCGTCACCGAGACTACAAGGTGGACCTGGAGTCCAAGCTGGGGAAGACCATCGTCATCACGAAGACAACTCCTCAGGCGGAGATGGGCGGGTATCTAGCTTTCTAACAAAATAAAACAAATCTGAAACTGTTTTTAGAGATGAGCCTGTTTTTGAAGCTGTCTGTAGGTAATGAAGCTCAAAGCTAGGATCTTCTCTCATTTCCTCCTCTTATGTTTCAGGTATTACTGTAATGTGTGCGACTGTGTGGTGAAGGACTCCATCAACTTCCTGGATCACATCAACGGAAAGAAACGTGAGTCCTCATCTATCCTGATATTTAACCAGCTAACTGGTTTCTGCGCTGCTGTTAACCTGGAAACAAAATTCATTTTGTCACAACCAAAATACAATACTGATTTATTTAAAACATGAGTTAATGAAACACATGTTGATAAAGAACAAAATTAACATAAAAGCCATAAAGACGATTTTTAAACATCTAAACTGAATACATTTGTTTTCAGATGTTAGTATGGAAACACCTTGAATCATTTATTTAGTGGTCTATTATTATTGATTATGTGGTCACGACTATTTGCTCAGGTAGAATTAAACCAAATTCTCAGTGAAACATGAAGGCAGCAATAAAATCACGATCACACAGTGAGGGGTCGTCCAGACTGGGGAATAAGGGGATCTAGATGTTGTAACAGGAAGTTCTGACCTTTTATGTGCAGATCAGAGAAATCTGGGGATGTCCATGCGAGTGGAGCGATCATCTCTGGATCAGGTGAAGAAACGTTTCGAGGTCAATAAGAAGAAGCTGGAGGAGAAGCAGAAGGAGTATGATTTTGAGGAGCGCTTGAAGGAGCTGCGGGAGGAGGTGAGGAGGGAGGGAACTGCTGGTCACTAGATTGTTTTCTCTCTACTGATAATTGTGGTTCCTAAAGCAGACTTCTTTCCCAAAATGTATTTATTTTCAAACATTACATACATACTGTATAACCACTGGGACTCCAAACAGTCCCAGACCTTACAGAAAACTTCTCTTCAATTCAACACAAATAATAAATATGAAACATTAATGTAAGGCAGGAATTTAAATATTTCTTTCAAAAAGAAAAAAACAACAAATTGTGTTAAAACAAAACTTAGTATTGGGTGATTAAGTTCGAAACCAACCATACACTACTCATTCTCACTCAGTGTGAAAAATTAAGTTTAATCAATCAACACCAGACAATTCATATTTCTTTTTCCCATATGATGTGTAGGAGGTTATTTATAGGTCATCCCTCAGCATTTCCTCTGAAACCACACAAGTCAAGAAAGGCAGTTTCTAACTGGGCCTTAGATGATGTCAAAAGTAGAGTGCAGAGAATTTTTTTTTAAACATTGTACTTTCAGCATACAACAAAGGCCTTTTGTTTTTTTTGCAACATCTCTACAAAGAGCAGTCACTATTATAGTTAAGGTTGGATTATAGAACCTGCAGAATTGAAATATGTGCTCTATAATTCCTTTGAACGTTTTGCTTTAAATGTAGAAAAACATGTTAGTTTATGTTACTTTTTTAGGACCTTTTGTCATATGGTTACTAACCTTCTGAGGACCGATAAGCCTTATGAGGCCAAAGTCTGGTTCTAATTTGGCGAGACCTCATTTTTAATTTTAGGTGGGTTTTAAAGGTATTGCAGGGTCTCCGCCGGTCATTAAAAACCATTAAAAGTCATTAAATTATGATTTTTTTTTTATTTTTATCGAGGCCTTAATTGGCATTAAAGTTCATATTATGTGACTATTGTGTCATTTAAAAGGCTTTGTTTTAAAAAAAAAAAGTTTATTTAAACAATTTAGTCAGATATATCAAACACAACCTCTGGTTGATCGTAAGCCTGTATGTTTGGAGAAGAAGCTTGAGGCGCAGAAAATGGCTATATATATATATATATATATATATATATATATATATATGAGAGTCTTGGGTACTTGTTGATGGAATTAAAATTATTTCTAAGAGCATTAAGAAGCATAAAATTATAAACCCTGTGTTGTGTGAATTACACTCACGTTAAGGTTTGGAATTTACTGGTAAGGTAAATGTTGGGTTAGGTAGAAATGCAGATGAACTTAAATAAATGGTAGTCAATGTAAAGCGATAATATAAGTAAAAAGACAAACTACAGTGTTGTGTTTATTAAAAGCTAGAGGTAAAACGGTGTTGTGGGTTTTGCTGAGAACATCCCATCTTGCTGGGGAAAACGACTGGAGATTTGATTTCATTTTACATCGCTTTACTTCTGAACTGTGGCAACCCTCACAAACACATTGAGCTACATTTTCTAGAAGAGAAACGCTTGACTTCTTCGCTGGTCAGAAAAAAACAAAAAAACGAAAACAATGACTGACATATGGCACCCACGTCATCTGGTGGAGAATTACTTATACGATAAAACCACTACAATCCTAACCTGAATTGTATTTATTCAATTTTATTTATTTAACCTATGAACAATATCAATTAGCCATATTACAACAATATTCAACACGGGGAGTTTGATGTTGGTTCTCTGCCACTCAGATGCTAATAAACAGTCCAAACGAAGACTTTGTTACCCATGAGGAACCCTTAAAGGAGTTTATGACCGAAACAATTATTTGAATTTATCATGACAACAGAAATAATCCTCAACTAATTTGGTAACTGAATGACAGTTACTAGGACAGTTAACAGGCTGTAAATTTGGACATTTTCTGCCATAAACCTTCTTTTGTCTACTCCTAAAGTGGTAATAAAAGAGATTTGTATTAAGTGCCCGTTACTATCCAATTATTAATCCAATTTTTTTTCAAAGTAATATATTGAAGCCGCAAAGAGACGAAGATAAAAGCTTAAGTCGATGAGTGAAACCACAACGATGGAAGTGCACCATCAAATGAACCTCCTATCTCTACGCAGATATGGATCAGACCAATGACAGTCATGTTATCTGCAGACTGAGGAGTTTTACTGTTGGTCAGCTGAGGTTAAGTCATTAGTGTACAGCGAGAAGAGTGGAGGCAGAACAGACCCCTAAACAGGAGATGATGATACATTCAAGAAAGCCTGTATTATTTTGTTGTTACAATTCTAAAGGACAACCTTGTCTGAGAAGCTCCTGATTTCATGACCGATGCTGTTTTCTGGACTAGTTTTTTGTCACAAAGTGTGCATCCTGTCCTCTATAACTATCTCTGACTTATATAGACACATGACCTGGCTTTAGATGACTTAATTGTTGTCTTTCCAGGAGGAGAAGGCAAAGGCCTACAAGAAGGAGAAGCAGAAGGAGAGGAAGCGGCGAGCCGAGGAGGATCTGGACTTTGAGGAGGACGATGAGATGGCGGCTGTGATGGGTTTCTCTGGTTTTGGATCGTCCAAGAAGAGTCACTGATGCTCACCTGCAGACCGGAAACCAGTTCATAGAGACTTTGTGATGTGGAGGAAACTGATAATAAAAACATAGAGAGGAGGGGTCCCAGTGGAAGCATCGCCCTGCTCCAGACTTCATTCACAGCCAGACTCTTATTTTGGTAATTTGACCCGTGTTTCTGTAATGGGATGAAGAGTCTTTAGGTGTCTGTTTAAAGCAAAGCTGCAGCTCACATGTGAGACAGGAAGCAGCTCTGAACTGGTGATGGATCAGCAGTGGAGCTGAAGGAAGAGACTTAAGAGGGAATATGGACCAAGATCTACAGAACTTTCCTTCAAGACAAAAGTCTGACTGACTCATCTCCGTTTATCTGGCTGTAAAAGTTTTACTTTGATCGACTGCTTTGCCACTGACTGGGTTTTTCCACTTCTGGATCAAAATACAACAACATTTAAAACTGGTTTGAGCAGTTTACGATTTGGGTGTTTTAAAAATCGGAAATTAATGAATCTTCAGAAGGAGAGGACCTCAGACAGCTGCTGCAGTTGATCTCAAGGTCATATTTTAATAAACGTTTGATTTCTCCAAGCTTTGTTTTTTTTTTTTTATCAACCACGCTGTTCACGTACAGATTGATTGATTATTAATCTCATATTAAAACCTCGCATTGATAAAAATACATGAGTTTCGGGTTCTGAGAGCAGACGTCACATTTTAACTAATAGTTTTATTGTTTAGGTCCAGTGTTCAACTCGCTTCACTACTTGAGAGCGGGGAGTCGTCATCCTCCGATCTCTTAGCGATTGTAATATTCTGATCAGATGAAATTAAAACCAGAAGCATCAAAAAGCAGCTTCTTTTACTTCAGGGTAGAAAGCTGCTCTTATTCAGAATCTTTTGGGGCCGAACTTCATGAAGCAAAAGGAGGAAGTCATGTTGAGCTTCCGTCAGTGATGCCACGGCTGAATCGACTTTTGATCAACAGGAAGAAGACGAGGAAGTTTGTTTCCTCAGAGCTGCTGATTATTGACCAGAACCAGCTGAAACCGACTTCACTGAGGTTCTATATTTGAAGCTGAAAAAAAAATGCTGATCACTTGATCTGAAACTTGCATATGAGAAAACAAATAAAAACAACCTTGCTGAAAATATAAGTAGGCTTGAAGTATTTTTTTTTTCTTTTACGTCCATTTCACAAAACGATTCATTACACAATGAAAACAAAATCTCAGAAAATTGGAATTATAACTTGAGAGTTGAGATGTTCAAGAATATTTCAGACAGAAATGTGGGTTGTTTGAGAGGTACGTTTATTTCTCTGCTACCTGGTCTGTGCTCCTTTTACGTGAAGCTGCTGCTGGTGTTACCAGCAGTCGACCCGCCTTTGGTTCTGCTGTTAAGTAAAAGCTAAATTTTCTTTGACCGCAGCCTTCCGTTCATCTTCCTCTTAACAAAGTTTATTAGATTCTCTATGGGGGCTCAGGTCAGACCCGATGAGCTCAATATTATCACAGTCATTGGACCAACTTCTGTTTCCTTTGGTGATGTAAGTGCCGAGTTCTAAATAATCATCCCTGTAAAGCCTGTCGGTGTAAAGTGATCACATAGGTCCTGGTAGATGACTTGTTTGACTTATATTTAGAAAACCCAGAGGAAGAGATCCAACCAATGACAAAGCAATCTAAAAACTTCACACTGGACATCCAGCAATGTTGACGCTGCTCATCTCTATTCACCCTCCAGACTTTAAACAATCCTCTTTAGGCTGTGGGTATCGCTGCTGGTGGCGCCCCTTTCATAAAACACTTCTTCCTTCCTCTCAACTTTCTATTGATCCAGTTGGATACAGAACTCTATGAACAACCAGCTGCTTAAACAATGAGCTTTCATGGTTTAACCTGTGAAAAATGTCAATATTTGTCTTTTAGGTGACCTTGACCCCTATTGATTTGAAATGAGACCATGCGGAGGCTCAGGAAAACTTTGGAGATGAATATAGAAAGTTATTTGATAAGCATGTGACACCATGAGTTTCCATTGCATAACATTTCTACAATATTCACATTTCTGACCATGTTTTTGTGGGTTTTCATGGTCTATAAGCCATAATTATCAGAATTTTGAGGAAATAAAAGGCTGATATGCTATATTTCCTGTGCTGCAGTGGAGTTGTTGATAAGGTTCAGCTTAGCAACCATAGTTGCTGACGCTCACTTTCAGTAAGGATGTGGGCATTATTTGTGGTCCAATGCCATTGCTGAAACAGGCCTGCACCTTATTAAGTCAAAGTTTAACTCAGTATTTACGTTATTTAGTTGTATTTAAACATGTAGAATGTGCAAACCACTGGAGATGATTTTCAAAGATAAATTGTTAAGAAACAAACCTTTAGCTGGTATTAAACACACTTTTCAGTGATTTAGCATTTTCTAAAGTAAAAATTAAAATAAGTTTTATTCATCTTTATGCTTAAAAACATCTTGCAATTATTGTCCCAAAACACAGCAGGTTTAATGGCTCCAGGTGATGTGACAGAGGGCACCTTCTTGTTCACAGAGCTAATGTTAGGGAAGATCATCATCATCACAGGATGTTGTGTTGTTCCACCACATTATCACACTCCCCCCTACTTTGAATATATGTGCTAATTTTGTCCTTAACTCTTCTAAAGATGAAGCCTGACGGCACAAACCGAAAATTCCGATCCAGTTTCTAAAATTATTTTGGGTTGCAAACATATGTTCCTATAGTCTGTCAGATTAGTCTTTATAATTTTAAAAGCTTTCTTTGTGTTTTTTTGTTTAATTTTTGACTGGGCATTGCTTAACCTTCATGCTGTAGCAGTGTCTAACTGATCTGCCGCCAACAAGCAGAAAAAAACCCCAAAGTACTGATAGAGAATCAAAATAACTTACTGATCATTATCTCCTAGAATACATTATGAAAAACACTGACATATTAGTAAAAGACATAAGATGCCCAAAGACAATTGTAGAGAAAAAAACCTAATGTGATTCATAAAGTGATCATTACACGAGCTGATCTAAAAATATTATCCAAGAAAGGTCAGAGTGGATTCTTCCTGCTGAGGCGACTGAGATCTGTTGGAGAGCTGGGGCGCTCCTAAAGATCTTCTATTATCCTGTTGTGGCATCAGCCATCTTCTAATGAGCTGTCTGTTGGAGCAGTGGTTTATCTGTAGCTGAGAAAAAGCAGATGGATAAGCTGATCAGGAAGGACAGCTCTGTGATTTGATGCCCTCTGGACTTAGTGGAGGAGAGAAACAAGAGGATCCTAACTAAATAACATCTCTGTTGGATAATGTCTCGCCCCCATGCATGAAGCTGTCACAGAACTGGAGAGCTCCTTCAGTGGCAGACTGCTGCACCTTAAATTCACCAGGGAGCGTTATCACAGATCCTTCCTCCATGCAGCTGTAAGACCTTACAACCTCAGTAAGTTGTTACATTCATGCTGATTTTTTCACAGTTTCTACCTTAGTCAGTTATACAACATGCAGCTGTTATTTTGCACATCTCTGATGTTGCTGCTATTTTCAAATATCCATTACTGTCAAATTATTCATAGCTGTGTATTGGTTATTTATTCTCCAGGTGCACAGTTTTATATTGTTAAAACACTTTACAGTACAGTATTTTATTTGTTTATCTTTTAACTCTTCACTTTTGTGTTATTTTTATGCATTCTTCTAAGAATGCATAAAATCAACCATAAAATAGTCCACATTGGTGAGACCATTTTTTCTAGAATCTTTTTTCTGATGTAACACTAGAATCTCCCCATTGTGGGACAATAAAGGGATTTTCTATTCCATATGTTATTCTATTCTATTCTATTCTATTCTATTCTATTCTATTCTATTCTATTCTATTCTATTCTATTCTATTCTATTCTATTATCCACTTGAAATAAGGGATTAGATTCAAAAAAATTATTTTACACATACATTATCTCATTCAATTGGTAAATTGTTCTACTTACCCATTCAAATCAAGAGAAAACAGTTATTTTAAGAAAACTCCACTAACTTAGATAACTTAGACAATGTTAGTCTAATTTTGTACTATAGATCGGTCTGTGGGGGAATTCTGCCACCGAGGTCTGATAGATATACAGGTTATGGGTTTTATGCTCAGCTAAACTACAATCTAGTTGTATTATGTTCCTTTCCACATTCCCAGTCTCAAAACAAAAATGATTTCTTCTCATGTGTAACTGAGAAAGTTGGATTACACAGATTAAGTATCCAACAGGGCTGTATAAATAACAGCATGAAGGCTGCCTGTAAATCAGGGTTAATGCTTTGATAATATCTTCGTTGGTGGTGTAGTATCATATTTGAATTTAAATTTACATGTTTACACTTCAGCAGACCTGTTACTGTAAGCTGAAACCACTTCTGCGTGTTAAGACTCCCCATTGTCTGCAGTCCCAGAATGCACCTCTCTCTCCCAGCTGCAGGTTTCTGAGTTCTCACCCACAGGAAGCATTTGTGATCCAGCTTCTATGATCCTGCTGCAGATCCCCACTTCTGATGTAACAGTAGAGTCACTCAGAGTGTCGTTTCAGTGGCAGCAAGCTCACCATGACTGTAAGAGGTGGAAGTGCACAGCAAGGTTCCTGGGAAACTAATTAACAATTAACCATGACCAGTCATTTAAACACTAATTAATTAATTAATTGTTACCATAAGAATAAATAGATTTAAAAAAAACTGTTTCAATAATATTTAGTAATGTAGTAAAGTAATGTTATAAACAATAACCGTATATATTTATGGGAAACCAATTCAAATAGAGCTGAAGCACTGAAGAATTAAACAAATCATCTTTTAACCATATGGCAGTGTTGGATATTAATGGTTTTTTTAATTGTAGTAAAATAACTTTACGGTTATAGTTGTTTATACTATTTCAGGTCATTTCTAACCACCAGCTTACCAAAGGAAATGAAACTTTTACAGGCAGAAGTTTCCTGATGCAAACTTTGTGATAAGCGTTTCTGGTGGCTGGTACATTAAAATTTGTTGGTCAAATTGTTACATAGAGCTACCTTAAAGCTTTAGAGTGATATATATATATATATATATATANATATATATATATATATATATATATATATATATATATATATATATATATATATATATATATATATATATATATATATATATATATATTTACTTCCTTTTTTTGTGTCATGTGTTTATTGGGTTGGCATAATTTATGTGTTTGTAGTACATTTGCACTTTCCCTTTATCTGTGATGGCAGCCTTTATATTTAACCGCAGTTTTTTTGTATGTTCGCCTCATTTTTGTATTTGCTAACCTCATTCCTGCACTGCAAAAACAATCTAGAAATAAGGGAAAATGTCTTAAATAAAGTTTATTTACTCTTAATTTGAGCAGGTAAATAAGATTGTTTGCTAGTAAATTAGTATTTTTACTCTTACAATAAGATAATTAGATAACATGCACTTGAAATAAGATAATGCAATTGTTTTGTCTTGTTTTAAGTGCAAACTGTCTCATTTCATTGGCAAAGTGTCTAACTTACCTCCTCAATTTAAGAAAAAATGCACTTATTTTAAGAAAAAAAAAAGACTTATTTATATATATTTTTTTTGCAGTGTGTGTTTTGTCATGGTTTGGTTCAAGCTTCTGACCCTCGTGCAGAGATAAAACTCTCAGAAGACTCCTTACATATCAAAATAAGGAAATTCTAGCTGCAGAAAAACATTTTCCACAACTGATGAAAGCAGTACTTACAACATGTAATGTTTACTTGCTGGAACAGAGTAAATTACTTCCAATGAAAACCCAGAAGTGACCAAAAACCATGAATAATGCTGTCCGGAATATGAGCATCAAGCCCAACTCCAGCTATTCCACATCCTCTAAGAGGTTTTCCTTCAAGATTATCCTTGATTTATCCTCCTTCCCATCAGCACTGACCAGCTTCCCCGTATCCCCACAGCATAATGCTGCCGTCATTGTGTTTTAATGTAGAAATGGTGTGTTCATGGTGATGTACAGTGATTGTTTTTAACTGCACAGTGATTGGCATTCAGGCCAAAATGTTAGATTGTCTACTTCTCTGATGAATGCTCTCCTTCCAGCAGGTGAGTATAGATGTATAGTCCATGCGATCTTGTTTATGTTTATGCATTTAGCAGCTTTTATCCAAAGCAACTAACAAAGTAGATACAAGTATGAGATTAATGTGATCAATCTTGCCTAAGGACCCACACTGACAGCTAATCCCCCCCCCCCAGCAGGGATTCAAACCGGGACCTCCTGTGTGCAAGTCATGTGACATACCACTTGAACTAGCCAGCCTCTTCACATTTAATTCATAAATGGTTTAATAGTGATTTATAAACCACATTACTTATTAAAGGGTTTGAAACCATTAATAATATTCCTATTTTTCTATTCCCCATTTTCTGAATTACTGCTGAAAAGGCAGTTTTATTCATTTCTCACTTATATCAATGATGTTCTGTTTTTAATATTTCTTGTATCTGACCTACTTTAATATACCTTTTTTTTCCACCCCCGATGTCTGTCAATGTTTATTTACATTCAGACTAAATCGAACTGAAATAACAGTTGAATAAAGTGACTTGTATATAATTGATGGTTCAACTGGTCTAGATAACTTCTTTAGTCTTTTTCCCTGTATAAACACATTGCGGGTGCAGGTCTGCTTCCCTTAATGTGCATCAATTGTCCACAGAAATGATCCTGATGGGTAGTGGTGGCCTAGTGGTTAGGGCATAGAGCTTGGAATCCTGAGGTTCTGAGATTCCGACTCCCACACACTGCTCCCTGGGCGCCCCACGATGGCAGCCCACTGTTCCAAAAGTGGATGGGTTGAATGCAGAGGTAAATTTCTCAAATGTGAAATCAAAAAAAGTTTAATTAATTATATATTTCCTTTGCATTGGATATGCAGTTTGACCTTTAGGATGCTGAAATGCCGAAAAAACTTTCATTTTAAAGTAGGCGTTGCAAAAATGGTACAGAGCATTAACACTGATCCAGAGTCAGTCGTCACCTCTTACTTCCTCTGATATATTTTCTCAGCAGCGCGTCTTGACGGCGGCCAAGTTGCAGCAAGTGGGTGCAGCTGCGGCGACTGTTTCGCTCTGTGGTCATACAGGGGAAGGAGGATGATGCTGCTTCAACCCCCCTCTGCAAGCTCACTTCCTCAAAGAGGGAGGGAGGGAGGAGAGAAAAGAGAGGCAGACAGAAAGAAGGAAGCCATCTTGAGTCTTTTTAGTGACAAGTCTGTCCTATCTTTGGAACCTTCTTGTTTCTTTAGAAGAGGTCTATAGAATAAAAGGTGGTGGGTTGGATTAAGGAAGTGAAAGCTGAAGAAACTTGGCCGTTATTTTGTTTTTCTGAGTTCGGTTTTGCATATCACAGGAAGACGTGAAGAAACCAGGCCTTCAAAGTGGTTGGAAAGACTGAAACTGTGGAGGACTGACTTGCAGCAGAGGAACGGAGCGCTGCAGAAGCAAATATAGAAACCAGAGAAACTTTCAGGGTGATGTTGGTCTCCTGTCAGTAGACCGTAAAAAGTGTTGGCTTTGACATCAGCTGGATAGAAGTTGTGTCTTCGAGGGTCGGAGGAGACTTGAGGAGGACGCAGGATGAGTTCGGTGCCCTACAAGACGGAGGTGTTGGGGTGGAACCCCCAGCAGCTGGCTGACTACCTGAAGCGGGTGAGGAAACAGGGAGCTTTCTTTCTTTGTGCAGCACACGACTTCAGCCTTCTTGGACTTAAAAGTTGCCTGAAATCAGCACCTGTAGAATCAAGGACAGGTTCTGAGTCCTACTGTGACAGCTTTATGGCGTTGCGTGAGACTTGGATCCAGTTTTACTTTATTCCAAGAGTAATTTCAGCTCCATAAAGACACAGTAAACAGGAACTGCTTCCTGCTCATTGAACTGCTAACACTGAGCAAAATGTTCTTTAATGCTGAACCCAGCAAGAACAAGAAGTACATTTATGTAAGGGCAAGGCAAAAAGGAAGCAAATCGGTATTCTGCTTCAAGGATTTTAAGGGTCAAACCATAAAAATAGAACATCCTTCAGCAGCAGGTGGAACACTTTTCTAAAGATTCTAGAGGCTCCTTTTGCAGGTTGTTCTTCAGAAGGGTGTAAACCTCATTCCTCTCACCGACTTTTCAGTCTCTCACATCAGTGTGGAAAATTTTTGCAAAGTCGTTTTTAAAGCGGCCTCAGCTTCTCTGAAAGTTCCAATACAGTTTTTTTTTATCAGTTAGGTTGGTCTTTGACCAGACCATTGCATCTCCTTGATTTCTTTTCTCCTATTTTCAGTTGTTCTGTTAAAAATCTGCTGCTGTGTTTGGACCCTTGCTCTGTTGAAGAACCAGTTTTGACTATACTTTGGTTGTTGGAAAGACTGACTCACATTTGGTTTTAGAAGGCTCTGGTACATAGAGGAGTTTGTGGCGTCCCAACTTATGATGTTTCCGACCTCGCGACCAACATCTACTAACTTTTAGTTTGTTATGGCCAAATATCTCTGCATTGGTCCTTCCAATTCTGATAACGTATTCAGCATAATGATAAAAATGTAGCTGTGTATTTAAAGGTATGATTGTAGGATGTTGTTGGATGAAAGGTCAAATACCAGTGGGATTTCCCCTATTTTGTTTCATGTTTGCCTAATCATCCGTCTCCTATGAAGACAGAACCAGTTGAAGTTGGTTTCTTGAACGTTCGTAATTCACAGATTTTTTTATTTTTTTTGCACTTTACAGTAAACGGCGGAGGAGTAGCGTTACTTCCAAAAACCATCAGCAGTCCGATGGCTTCTGGAAATGGGAGATATTTAACCTACCTTAACTTAATGTAGATATTTGAGCTTCTATTATATGAAAAAAAGTCTAGTTCGATTCAGTACAGGGTGTTATTAAAGTCGTACGATATGTATATTAATGTCCAAAGAAAAAGAAAGCTTGAATAAGAGCCACAAAATAAAGATGCCTTTGATGTAAATTTACTGCAGCTAATAGATGAAGAATCGAGTGGATCAAGGGTCACCAATTTGTGGCTTGGGTGCACCAGGTAGCCCTCTAAAACCACATGAAATGCCTACAAGCGTGCATGAAAAACTGCATCTCAAATCACATTTCATTCCATCCTTTTTTTTTTAATGACGCTTGTATTTGTGCAGATTTTAAAATGAAAATGATAAAGCATTAGTGGATTTCTACCCACATATAACTCCTATCACAAGGCTCATTTTTTATTTATTATTATTATCATTATTATAAAAAATATATTAGTTCGGATCTTTAAGATTGGTCCCTCCAAACGCGTTCCTTTACTTGACCCTAGTATTGTCTTTTCTTAATTATGTTCAGAACGGGAATAGGAACAGGCAGGCTCAGAGGTCCAGGAATCCGAAGCCAGGTCAGATAACCTGAGGCTTCGAGGCGTGCGTTGAGTAATGGAGGGGGTGTCTCCGAGAAGCACATAACAATGCTTGCTTCATTTAGTTCAGGCGCCAAAATCGGTGACGTCTGATGCCTCGCCACCCCTCCATACCACTTGACCACTTCGGGAAGTGGTTCAGCTCGCCCGGAACTTGGACAGGCATCTCAAAGCTTCAGTATTCATTCAAGAAGTGGGAGTTTGTGGGACAGTTGCGGTCAGTTTGATAGAGTTTGGATATATTCTAAGAATAGATTAGTTGGGAAAACATCCAATTTAGTTGGTTAAAACAATTTTGGTGAGATTAAAGCTACAGTGTGTAATAATTACAGGGATATACAGTCAGAAATGTAATATATTATACATAACTATGTTATTTATCATCATCTACGAGCTCAGCCTCTTAACCTTAATATTTGCGTTGCCTTAGAATTCGTTATTTATAATTACATAGGAGCGGGTCTCGCAGCCATGGAGGCAGACATCTTTGCGCTACGGCAGCGCAGAGCCAACAAACTAGTGATTGCGAGATCGCCAAAACGTCACAACGATGTAGAAAAAATAACGGGTATATTTATTATCTTAAGTCTACATGAAATCTATACCCTACACAGACTAATGAAATACTATCTGTAAAATTATCTATGTAAACAAACCTCATCACTTGAGAGGGTAGGTGATGCGGACGTCGTGGAAGACATTTTGTCCCGTAACGCTCACCGTACTGTTGGGGGGGAGAAGCGGTGGGGGGGATATGTTCATGTTGCTGCAGTCTGCAGTCTGACCGCTAGATGTCGCTAAAAGTTACACACTGTAGCTTTAAACAATATAATGATCAAAATCTGAGCAAGCTAATGGTTGGTACAATTGTAACATCAGTATTGAGTAGTATTGCTTTCCATTGTGCAGTTACCATTGCTGTTAGCTGCTGTAAGACATTGACTTCCATTCCTAAGGTTGTTGGGTCAACATCCACCTTAGACTTTTGAAAGTTGCGATAATACTTAACAAGTATTTTGGTCAGTGTGTATTGGTTTGTCCTTTTATCAATATAGATTGGGTAAAAACACTGCCAAATTAGATTTGTTGGTTTAATCAAAACATTGCTGGAACACATAACTTCTAACCCAATTAAAATAAAAAAGTTGATGAAAAACTATTTTTTTTTTTTTTATAAAAAAGACTAACACCTTTCATTTTGCTCATCATTGCCCAAATTGCACAAGCACTTTGACTGTCTGCTTGAGTTTATTTCACTAAAAAGACAGAAAAACAGTGTACCTTAAACGAGTGTTCTCTTCTAAGACATTTTACACACAAAAAAAAACACACACAAAAGATTTTATTAGACACACCAATCATTAACCATTTTGACGGAGCTTAAATGGGAGAAAACACAAGGTTTCATTATAGGCATTTAAAAAAAAAATAGATTTGATCAGTGATGTGACTTGTTATTTTAGATATTTTAAAGTTCTATTAGAGGCTCACAACCAGCTTTTAAGATGTACTATCCTCATCATATTTCAACCCTACATCACCCCTATTTTTTATTTTTAGACACTAAACACAACATGTTCATCGTGATTACATAAGCCTGTACTTTGGTCTAAAAATATAAGCACAATCTAAACTTTTGTTCTAACAAAGCACGTTACGCTGACAAATTTACCAAATGATCACATTAGTTATCTTCAGAATTCTGAGTAACTATTATTTAAAATACATTAGCCTGCATGCCTCACATTTAAGTTATTAATATCATTTTTTAAGAACTAATTAATTGTGAATATGTATATTGAATATGTATTTAAATGAAACGTTCAACAGACATAGTTAACTTATCTCTTGTATTTGTAATAAAATACATAAACCAGAGGTGGGGAGGAGGACATTTTACAAAAGATGTGGTGCACTGGTAAAATAGGCTATTAGATTCAGAATTTTTACTTTTCCAGATGATATATGCAGTAAATAAATAAAATGAAGAAGAGGAAGAAAAAAAAATGACTTCAGACGGGCACTTTTTTGCACAAAAGAAAAAAGCGCCGGTGCTACAGCCCCACATAGGGTCTTATCTGTGCACGTCGCTGTCCCTTAATATAGACCATCCGTCTATTATTCTGATCTCTCATTTCTTTCAGCAGCCAGATTTTTTTTTACAATTGTTTGGTCTTTATCATCTCTTCATAGGTTTCTTAGGTTTGAGATGGAAATCAAATGTTTTTTTGCTTTTAAAGATTTGAAGATTAAACCGTGTTTGTTTTTCAGATGAATCTTCCGGGCTGTGATAAAGTTGTGTTGAAGAATTCCATCAATGGTGCGAGATTTGTGGTGAGTTAAAAACCAAAGATCAGAAAATCCTATAGTAACGTCCTTTGTCAGGCAGCAGAGTGGAGAAAGAGCGATGGATGAAGCTATCGGTCCAATCTTCCTGATTTAGCATCAACTTCACTTTTTTTTTTTTTTGCTTTGATTTTTTTTTTTTTACAGAATCTGACAGATAACGACCTCCAGAAATTTCCTAAGATTCATGCTCCGTAAGTATATACCTCAAAATAAATAGAAACTTTCTTTCTGCTCCTTGGTTTCTTTCTGTGAAGGTATTTGGATTGCTGTGTTTCCAAGAAACTGTTAGGATAAAATCTCTAAAAGCTCGTTTTTAGCAACAAACATATTATGAGCCTTTAAAATGTAATCTGATGGGTTTTTTTTTAATAACCATAATGTTTGTTTAAAATATTAACATAATTTACTTTTGTTTTATTGTTATATTCATGTCTACATTCAGTATGTCCTGCAGAGCTCAGTCCTTCAATTAAAACAATTTCCTGTCTAATGTTTTTTCTGAGGTGTTTTTGACTCTAATTTGTATGTTTCTGTTTGCGCAGAATGATCTCTAAGCTCAGCAGTGAAATCAGCAAGAAAGTGCCCAAATCAAGCATTTTTGGAAAAAAGTATGTAACTATGTTTCACACAAATCGAGAATATACAATGAAAAGCGACACTTTTAAAGCTTTTAGCACCACTCAGAGTTTCCTCCGAGTGTTCAGGAGTCCAGGTGACCTGCAGAGAAAGCTTATTTCAGCAGATTGTATCCAGGATCTTGTTTTTTTATGCATGATTTATATCTCACGGCCATTGAACGAAGATGGGCCAGTAAACCCTGACTTTCAATTTTCAGCTTAACTCCTTCTTGTCAAAGAACTGACGTTTTGGCATTCACTTGATACCTCAGTTTAAGGCTCAAACCTGTTCCAGGGAGTTCTTTGTGACTCAGATAGATGTAAACACCTGCTGAGGACAGCAATTATCCAGGACATATTCACCTTTTCCTCTACTGAGAAGCCTACTTGGTTAAGAATTTGTGATTTTTTTTACTCTAAACATAATTTGCTCTTTACTGGGACACATGCTCCACCTCTGATCTTATTGGATCACTGTGTTCAGCTGTTAAAGGAAACAGTTTTTTCAACATATTTGATTATTACCCAAAGATACAACATCTTCTATGCTTCTGTTGTTTAATTCATTTTTTATTAATTTTCAGATTAATATTCTACACAAAGATTAAGCAAATTTGCATAATCCCACTCAACCAGTTAGCCCACTGAGCCTACTAAAACATAATTAATAGCTGAACAAGATTAATAACTGAACCTGATGAATAACTGAACCTGATGAATAACTGAACCAGAATAATAACGGAACCTGATTAATAACTGAACCTGAATACGTCACGGCTCAGAACAGAAGACCCAGTATTGAAAGTAGACAGACTGTAGGATTACTCAAAAGCGTTAATTAAAAACGTTGGATCTGCAGTTATAGCAGATAGGGCGTCTAAGGCAGGAAACTCTGCAGGAAAGAAACACAGGTTAGTGACCACGATAATCTGAAGGATGATTATGAACACGTGAGGCACTAACCTGGTTTTATAGTTCAGTTCGTACCCAGAGAACGAGGTTTATTCCAGCCGGTCAGCTGACAACAAGACATGGTAGGCACCGCTCAGACGCTGTAACCCCAAAGAACTTAGAACAAGCAGGAGATCAAATCCAAGCAGACAAAGGAAGACAGGCTATTCCAGATGGCTAAGCCAAAGCCTGTGCTCAGGATTCAGACCCAGAAGATCAGAAGATCAGAAGACAGGTCAGGCAAACAGATCCGACGGGAACAGGCAGGCTCAGTGGTGGTAGAACAGGAAATCAGAAACACTAAGGTAATGCTGAAACCATCGCACCATTGGCTCATCAATAATCTTCTCACTGGCTCGGGCTCAAGAATGATCTGGCGCTAATGACTAGTAGCAGTGAGCCTAAATAGAGGCAGGAGCAGGTGGATAAGATGAGCAGTAATGAAAAACCGGGCAGAGTTAGACAGGTGAATGAAATTAGTAATTAAGTCAGTCATTAGCGCCAAGATCATGACACAATAATATCTGAACCAGATTAATCACCAAACTTGATTAATACCTGAACCAGATTAATAATTGAACATTATTAATAAATGAACCTGGTTAAAACTTTACCAGAATAATAACTGAAATCAGATTTATAACAGTACAGGATATGACAATTAAATTCAATTTATCACTGAACCAGACCAACAACTGAACCACATTAAGAACTGAACCAGATTAATAACTGAAACAGATTAAAATAGCTGAACCTGATAAATAGCTACACCAGAATAATAATTAAACCAGATGAAAGCTGAACCAGATTAATAACTGAAACAGATTAAAATAGCTGAACCTGATAAATAGCTACACCAGAATAATAATTAAACCAGATGAAAGCTGAACCAGATTAATAACTGTGCCTGACTAACAACAGAACCTAATGAAATCCAACCCTGTTGTTCTCCTCCACAGACAAACAACAAAGTATAATGAACCAGGTGAGCTTGTTTACTTTCTCATGTTTCTCTCATGAGCATGAAAACTCATGATCTGTTTCCTGATAAGTAAGAGATCCAATATTAACCTTGGATCCTTCTATTTGTTCGCTTTTTTAATGAAGAAAACATTAATGCACACACAATATATTATAACATATCTTTGATAAATGAAGAACTTATTGTGGTTGGGTCCAGTTGGATTATCACAATTTTATGAGCCCACACAGAAAAGAATGAAAGACTTTGTGAAAGTGATAGGAGTAGGATGTTGCATCCTACTGCTCATTTTGACTATTATTACACTAATTCTGCAAACCAGGACTTTAAAGGAACACTGTTAGACTTACTGGGCTCAGAAGCCAGATAGACAGGAACCAGAAAGTATCCAACTCCCAGTTGCTCCACTTGGGCTCATATTCAGCTTTGCAGTGCTCTTTCACTGGGCTTCAGAACCACAGATCTTTATTCCAGTCTATGAATACAGAGAAACTTAGCGACTTAATACATGGCCTAATGTCTTTGTAGTCACATGGGAGCTTTCTAAAGTGTTTTGTTTTCTTTGCTATACAGAGATGACCACAGATGGAGGATGGGGTGAAGACGAGTTTGTGAGTCCTACATTTATCTGCTCTCTTTTTACTTCTCTGAGATTGATTTATCATATTTGGGTTTCTCTGGTGTTATTCAGAGGTCATTCAAACCTCAATGAAGAATCCTTCAGTCTGAAGTAGAATATGAGGTTGTGAGATCTGCTACTGGAAGAAAAATAAAAGCAGTTTGATTTCAGACAAACTGCCTCTATTTTTTTTCCAGTAGTAGTAGAAATGGTACAGGAGTTTGTAGATCCTACTTTACCCTGCTTTATTACCAACGTACTTTAGCACAGGGATGCTCAAAGTCGGACCGCTGTCTTGCAGGTTTTAGAGATTTCCCTGCATCAGCAAAACTGATTTTCATTGATTGCTGATTAACAGTTTTTTGCTGAATTGCAATCATCAGAATCAGCTGTACTAAAGCAGGGAAATGTCTAAAACCAGCAGGACAGGGACCCTTAATGATCGAGTTAGGGCATGCCTGCGTTTAGCAGAATGTCTGTGAGGAACGGTGGACTTGAAATAGTTTTAAATTACCTTAAAATTCTTCACAGGTAGATAAGCAGAAGAAGTTGCTGCTCTGAGATCCTTGACTTCCATGAAATCGTGCAAAAACACAACTGTATGATTTAGGATTACTTGGCTCATAGAATGAAATACATAATGTCATTTACTCTAGTTCTTATGATAACCTGGTGAGATTTTGTTTGCAGTGTTTTGTTTAAATCATAGGTGATCTGTTCTAACAGGATGATGAAGACTTTGATGACTACGAGAGTCCATACAGCGATGAAGATAGAGACTACGAGTCCCCAGACGAAGAGCTGGACTCGGGTAACGACTACGAGCCTCCTCCCTCTGAACCCGCAGATGATCTGACTCACAAACTGTGCCCTTCTCAGCCCATTGGGGACGGGGATTACATCGGTACTCATACCACTGCTACATGCATGTTAATGGGGTTTAGGTCAGCAGCTAAGGAGGTAGTTGGGTTTAAAATGTTCAGGGCATTCTTCAGCTTCCAGCATCATCAAGAGTTCAGAACAAACTAACCCAAATCCAGCCTGAGCTGCTCTGGAGTCACCAGGCTGAATGTGGATAAACTAAACGCTGTGTGTTTTGTGTGTGTATATAGATAGGAGGGATAGCAACGTGCCAACCAGGGGACAGCCCCCTGCTGTATCACCTCGCCCATCAAATTCTACACTTTCTGCACCCAAAGGCCATATGGTGAGTATGAAAAGCATCAAACTGAAGCACCATAACCTGCAAAACTGGAAAATACAAAGAAACATAAAATACTAATTTAGAATAGCACATTTTAAAGATTTTTTAATTTGACTTCTTTTTAAATGCAGACAGTCAAGCGTCAAGCGTTTATGGATTCTTTTATCTTTGTTATCATGTTTTAGTCCAGTTTGTTTAACTTTAGGATGTTCCTATTCCTTCCACTAACACCTAAAGTTATTCACAGCGGACAGAAGGTTGAGGTTCACCAGAAAGCTGAATTCTCAGGGCATTTTTGCGTTCACGAAAACACGACAGTCCATCTTGTCCCACTCCTGCTTCAACTGTTCGACTCCAACCCAATATAGGTCAGCCAGTCAGTTTAATAATTATAATTTACTTTAGTGATCTCACATTAGATAAATTCACTCTCTGCATTTAACCCATGCCCTTGGGGCGCAGTGGGCTGCCACTGTGCAGCGCCAGGGAGCAGTGTGGGGTTTAAGGGTTTTGCTCAGGAACCCAGAGTGCAGCATGTGGGGATCAAACCGGGTATTTGTAACCTTCTCAGAGCACAAGCGCACTGCTCTAACCACTAGGAAAACAATTTAGGTGAGACATATGAGCCCCTAGCTGAACCAAAATAAACATGATGCCACATGAGGACAGATGCCTAGCTTCTGCTGACACATGCGTTTTGTCACAATTCACATCTTTGAAAGCGGAAAGGCAAAAGCATCACAAGCGTACGCGGTTGTGGTTTGTTATAATGTTCGCTGCTATTTCTATTGTTACGCTAAATGGGTAAAACCAATCTTTGGTAGGCAATGACTGTCGCTTCACCTTATCAATTTGAAAAGCATTACTGAAGGTCCACCTTTCCCCAAACAGATTTTAATCGGAGCAGTCCCAGATTAATAATGTGTAGATCTAAACCTGAGTACTAAACAATCGGACCAGTCAGGTTAGTAATATTTTAGTATTGCTGCAATATTATCTGTTGGTCAGATTCACAGGCAGCCCAATCCTCTTTCTCAGCCAGGCCTTTCCAAAATCATTTTAAATTTTTTTTTGGTATAAAATATGTAGAGGCCCTTTATAAGGGTGTGGTGTTAAAGTAAAATATTTATCTGTTATAGATCCACAGGACTTTCTTCTATTACAGCCTTATCAGAATACCGGTACAAAACATTACCCTGATAAAACCATGCAGCACCATGGAGATGAACAGCTTACAGTATATATGCTGTGATATGATAGAATTATGATTTATTTGACCACATTTATGGTGAGATGGAATTGGATATGGTCAGTAACAGTGTTCTGTTTAATGCAGCTTGACCAAGCTTTTCGAAAATAATTCCTGCTCCATTCGATTCAATCAGGTTTAAATGACTAAAAGTCCCTGATGCAGAGTTTTCTAAGGGATCAGGCATCAAGGATCTCCAGCTAATTTTCCTCCAGATGTCGCAATGATTTCATGATATTCTACTCATTACAGGGAATCACAAACAGTCTCTATTTCAGAGAGATATTTTGATGATTTATTGATACTTGAATTCACACTCAATCTTATGTTAGAGTACTGGCACTTTGTTGGCTTGCTGTTCCTTTTTTATTGTTTTTAATTTGTCTGGTTTGGAGTCCCAGGTTTCTATGACAGGCACTTTTTTAATATTATTTCATTTTTTACCATCACAACCAAACTTAAAGATCAGTTTAATCTTTTATTGGGGTATTTTAAAGCCTGATCTGCATGAATTGATGTATTTTAGGAAATGACACGAATGCTGATAAAGTATTTTAGCTCAAAAACATTTTCATGATGGCTTGACTTCACTGACCATCGTAATTAATACAACAAACAACAAAACAACATCTTATAGTTAAAAATGCATTGATCCATCCGGCTGGTGATTAATTTGAATTTTAGCTGGAAACGCCTGATAAAAAAAAAATCTTCTCATCATGTTTAAGGCATATTCTCTCCTGCTTTCCTCCCCCCAATATCTGCCTTTTTGAGTTTAATAAATATAGCTAATATAGGGAATAAATATAGCTAAACATGTGCTTAACTACAAAAAAAACAAAAACATTTTTTGAAAGGGGGTTTGGACATTTATGAGCTGTGAGTTCTTTATGGTGTTTTTATTTTTGTGTTTTTGCAGTCTTTAGAGTCTCTGTCCAGACGAGATCCGTCCCCCCATGCGCCTGCACGACCATCAGGAAACTGTAAGTTTCACAGATCAACTTGATCCAGGGCTTTTTTTTTTTGTCAGTTGGAGAACCAGCATTTTGCATTTATCAGCAGATTTTTCAGGTTGTTTCAGGTCATATGATTCTTGAAAACCAACAACAGGCGTTTATATAATTGCTGTTGTTGACATATTCATGTTTAGTTCCCCCAGGGCCGCCAAGGGTTTGCCGTGACAGCAAACCTGGTCGTGACACAAGAAGCACTCACTCCCCCGTCAGAGGTAAAAACCCTGAATCTAGACTGTAGGCTGATTTCAAGTCTTCCATATCCCATCCTCTACTCTGTTGGAGCTGAATGTTGATCTTCTTTTTCTCAGGACATCAGTTCAATTCAGCAGACAGAGTAAGTTTTATTTCAGTAAACTTAATCATTTGATCTCATAAAGCAGCTAAAACATTTACCACCATTATTCAACTCAGTCTTTATAAATGTAACATTATCAATCAGTCCAAAAACTACGGAAGCCCTGAAAGGCAAGTTTGAAAAAAAGGAAAGTTCTAAGTTTTCCTAACTCGAAAGGCAAGTGGAAAAAATTAAAGGTTTTTTTTTAAGTATTTGTTCTCTTAATACTTTTTTTTTTTTTTTTTGCCACTAGAGACACTGAAATAAAACTACAGACCTATACTGACAGCTGTATTCTTCAAAGTCAGAGGCCTGGTTTCCAAGAATCAACATTCGTATTTAGACTAGTTTTTTGCAAACAAAATAAGGTACAATTAGAGTAAAAAAAAAAAAAGTGTAATTGTTGCCGATGGTATGTGGGTATCATTTGGACCTTGCATATTTATGAACAATATAGAATAAATTACAGTGGTGATCCTGGATACATGTAGGACAACATCTACAAATTATCCTAATCTTAAATCACCTCTAAACTCGCTGTCAAAAAATGCTTATCATAACTTGTTGCAATAAATTAGACCTTGGTAAAAGAAATAAGTAGGAGCAATTTAAATATCAATGCTAATGCTTTATATGTAGTTATTAGTTTATTTATGTATATGTCAGTTGAATAAAAAGTCATTTGGAAACAAACTATTTATAACTTCAAAGAACAGTGGGGGGAAAAAACCCCCGCTTGATTTAAATGTCAGTCTTCTATTTTTAACACACTAAATAAAATGTTTTAGAGTTTTAAGTCTAAAACAGGAAAAAAGAAAAGAAAAACTAGAACTTCTTTTATCAGTTTTTTTTTCTAACTTGCCTCCGTAGCAAACTAAGCTTTGAGTGACAAATTTCCTGGAAAAAAAAAAGGAAATATGGTAACTCGACCCCGAGGAGCCTCAATGTTGCACACAACAAATGCAACACCAAAAATTGCTGCTCTGTTTGTAACTTGATTTTTTTTTTCTTTCTTTCTTGCAGCCTGGTGGGCAATCCTGGGGGTTTGTACATACACACACACACACACACACTTGCACACACCAGTTGTGATTTGCTATCTTTACAGACACATAAACTGCAAAATACAAAAGAAAAAAGCATAATTAAAAAAACTATCAAATTACATTCAAATAATGCAGTAACAAACTATGTCTTAATGGCAGGTTAAAGACCTGAAGCTCAGTAATAAAGAAGCAGAAAAACATGTTCTATATAAGAAATCCAAAGAGCTTGCTGCCAAGATTAGTCCTTATGCTTTTTGTAATACTTTGTTAAATTTGAAGTTCACAGGGCAGGAGTGTAAAACTATATCAGGTTATATGTTATTTTTTTGAAGTGTGCCATTTGTTGATAAGTTAGCTGAACAGATGGATGTTTCCTGCTGGTGTTTAGTTTTATCACAGTATGAGATCAGATGTCAAGAACCACTGATCATGTGTCTTAATGTTCTGGTCCTCTCAGGCCTCCGTTGGATTCCTCTGAACCACTCAGGTCCAAACCTCCTATTCTTCATCCTCCCAACTCTTCAGTAGGAAGGAGCAACTCCTCTGCTAGAGGGGCGCCACCCAGCAGGTCCTCCTCCGACCCAGCTCGGATTTAATCTGTTCAGAGTTTGGTGTAATAATAGCCTGATGATAATTTGATGTTTGTTTGTTTTTTCAGGTTTGATGGACACAGAGAGGTAAGCTTCATATCAAGACACACAATTCTTAAAGTTATCCACAGTTACTGATAACTCTTTAAGATTTTTGGTTGTAAATCTTCTCCATTTTCTTTTTGGGTAAGGAGACCAGGCATTTCATTTTTGAATCTTGCATAAAAACCAAAACCTTTGTTCTCTAACTGATTAATTCCATCATGTTATAATCATTGCTTTCTTCATCTGCCACCCTGAGGTTATCACTGTCCTTGCTGATCTCACAAATATTCAGACTCCTCGTGGACACCCTCTTCTAGCATTTTAAGTGTATATACAAGTGTTTTTTTTTTATTATTTTATATGTATTTATATATATATATATATATATATATATATATATATATATATATATAAAATGTGTAAAATTAAATTAGTAAAATGTGTAAATAATATGTAAAATTAAAACCTTAATGTTACCATTTGATGCATTGTATCAGAGTTAGCCAAAGGCTAATTTGCATATGCGCTTCCTTTGGCAGTGCACAATTCATTTTAATTACATTCCACCTTCAACAAATAAAAACAGCAAATATACAAAAATAGTTTAATAAGACACTTCCCCGTCGCCCATAAATAATCTTACAATATTAGTTAATTTAAAAAGAAATCACACATAAACAAAGGCTTCTGCCATGGAAATAAAAAAATAATAATTACAGTATTGAGAGCTTGTTAGCAGTTGGTTGAGTTCATTTTTTAAATTTCTTATGGAAACACAGACTTTAATATCAACAGGAATCGTGTTCCACTGTGGCCTTTATTGAGAATACAACAAGTAGATCTTAATGAGCCTACAGAACAGATCAGTTGGAAAAATGTTATGAACTTCTGTGACAAGGTTGAATGTTATACCTTATCTCTAGGTTCTTAGTTTGACCTGAATCGATAAAAGTTTCTGCACAGAGTATAGATATGGGTGCAAATAAATGATCAGACATTATATCAGTAATGAAGGAGAATGAACTTTGATCAATTTCTTTCTTTTTTTCTCATCAGCAAGCACAAGACGGTAAGTTTCATAGATCAGTTCTTTCCATTGCTTTAAATCTTAATTTCTTGAACTCGATGCTTTGGATGACTACTGAGTTAATAAAGGACGTTTCTTTATTCTGCTCATTTTCCTGTAGTTTCTAAACACAATACGTTTCCTCTTCAAAAAAGTCTGCCTCCCCGCCCTGGGATCCCTGGACCTGTCCCACAGCACAGCAGGTAGATCTTTATAGTAACTGAGACTATTTGGTTTCTTTTAATCTCTTTATTTTTAGCCTTTCCTATAGAAATGTGGATGAAACAAAGAGCAGTTTGCCCAGGATGGGCCCCTGAGGCACTCTGCTGTGCAACTGAATGTTTAATGCAAATGTTCTCAGGTTAACAGTTCGTCCGACTGTCCAGCTGAGGTCAAGAGTACAAAGTTTCTCATCCAAATGATCTCTGACATGTTTTTTTTTTTTTTTCCTGTTGATCAGTTTGCCTCCCAGCATTCCTTCTTTAGGCTCTCTGCCTCACAAACTCCAATCGGGTAAGAAAATCCTAAAAAAAAGTCCAAACATGTTCATTCTATCTTCTGATTAAAGATTCATAGAATCGCTTTGTTTAATGGTGTATTCTCAGGCTGCATTCAGTAATAAATAACAAACCTTTATTTTAATTGGTGCTCTGTGTTTTTAGAGAAGAAGAGCTGTTAGGTTGTTGTTTAGCTGGAAATGTGTATCTGAAGTGCAGCTGTGTTTTTCTGCAGCCATTGCCGAACACAGAGGCAGCATTGTGGGACCCGGTCATGCTGCTCCTCCTGCAGTTGCCTCCTCCGAGGTGAGAAACTCAGATTCACAGTTTTTATATAAAGATCCATTGATTTTTAAAAAGGAGGGTGGCCTGAAATATAATCCTGTGTTAATAATATGTAAAAATGAAAAAAAAAAAACAAAGTGTAATAGCCATTTAATTAGCTAAGTGAAGTTGTGAAATAACAAGATAGTTTTATTCTTATTTGAATAAAGCTGGGTTTTTGTTTTTTTCCTCAGCTGATATGATGAAAAAATATTTCTGCTCCTCTGTTTGAGCAGTAGGGGGTGCTGTTGTATTAGTCTAAATCAGCCTAGGAACTAAGGAGTTTTGTGTGTCTGTTTGCAGGGTTTGGACCCTAACTGGTATGTAGGTAAAGTGACCCGGGGTCAGGCTGAAGGATGTCTGAAAAGAGTTTACAAGGTAACAACAACTCAACATCTAAATTATGTTTTATGTATGAATCCAGGACATTTTTCATTAAGATGCTGAAGAACTATTTAGTTTAGATATTTATAAAATCAGCGGGATCTAATTTCACACATTTTAAGAACATTTCAGGCAACCTCCCATTTTTATTTTTATTTCTAATAACAGAAAAATCTGAATAACACAGAGAGGGAGATGCAGAGATTATTAAGGATTTATTTTTTTTTTTTCATTTCAAAGTAGAAAGTTTATCGCATAGATTTTTAATAAAAATCTTTATCCACCTGATGAAGGAGGCTTCCCCGTTATTTTTTCTTTGAGGGGATTTTAAAAGATATCTACTGTCTCTCGTTGTCTGTGTCTAGGATGGGGCATACCTTGTGAGGGACAGCACCAAGCAGCTACCCAACCAGCCCTTCACTCTGATGGTCTTCTACCAGGACAAAGTCTACAACATCCAGATCAGGCAGCAGAACCAACAGTTCCAACTGGGAACTGGTCTCAAAGCCCAGGAGGTGAATATAAAATCATGCATAAATGAGAACTTCACAAGTTAACAGAAACATTCTGCTTTATTCAATGTTGGATTTTCATGTAACTAATTGGATTTAAACGTATAGTGAAGGATTTTTTTTGCAAATTTCTAAAAAGACCTCTCCAATTTAAAAACAAATGCACATGCACAACCCTGGCTATTAAATGCGTGCGAGAGACCCAATCTCCTCGTGCACACTCTGTTTAAAAGTTGCTGTTTGCACCGGTCATACAAGCTTACTTAAAAAGAAGATTTTTTTTTTACTATGTCAGACTCACCACTGGTAAGTGAAAATGGGGACGGCCTTACGTAAACATATCACCAGAATGATTGACAATTAGGAGGACCACTTATTTCTATAATCCACGCAGAAAAAGAGCATCCTCCATTATACCTTTAAGGTGAAATAACCTGCAACAACACAAGAGAGCTGTAATGAGTGGATGGCATTAAATGAGGGATTTGGTGAGGTTTTTTTTGCCTTATAGGCCAAAATTAGGGCAAAGATGACTGGCAAAAAATGTACTACTAAGTCGTACATCAGGTCAGCATTTTTTCAAGGCCTATTGGACAAATTAATGTCAAAATCCAAGTTTCCTGCAGCTAGAAAAAGATTGATGAGGGACATAAGTCATGGTGGCTGTAATTGGAAAATTCACAGATACAAGATACAAGTTAGACTTGATTTTATGTATATTTTATTCGTCATTTTGTTTACACAAGTGTAAAACAAAAAGAAAATTTGTTTGGAAAAGCTCTCTGGACAATTTCTTTTTTAAAAGTGCAGCCTTGAAAAATACTAAAAAAACTGAAAATGTACAGTTCTAACTTTATATATATATATATATATATATATATATATATATATATATATATATATATATAATGATAAGATGTAATAAATATAATAAAATACAATGCAAAACCCATTTTACAAAACATTCAGCAGTCTAATGGCAGTGGGGAAGAAACTGTTGTGGAATCTGCTAGACCTGCATCCAATGCTTCGAGGTCTCTTCCCCGAAGGCAGCAGGGAGAACAGTCCATGGTGGGGATGTGAGGGGTCATTTATGATGTTACGGGCTCAGGACACACAGTGCTGGGATGAAATGTCTTTTATGGAGGGAAGAGGAGCCCCGATGATCCTCTCTGCCGTTCTCACCACTCTCCTCACTTTCTTCCAGTCCGAGGCGCTGCAGCCTCCACACCACACAGTGAGACAGCTGGTCAGAACGCTCTCTATAGTGCTTCTGAGTTAGTGTTAACTCCTCAGAGTAAAGACCAAATACATGCAACCACAAGATGCAATATGCATCTTCAAACGGAACACAACTGTGAACACTGCTTGGTCAGATGCTGACAAATGTTGTGGACTGATTTACAGGTTGCCTAATGTCAGCTTGTCTGCTTACTTGTAAGTTTCTAGAGCACTGGCCTGTTGAAAGCAACACAACTATCTGAGTGTGCTGCCCCCTACAGGTCAGTACACAAATATGCTGACCTGTGAGGAACACACTCATTTTTAGTAGTTGTGTTTCACCAGCAGGAGGAGGCAGCACTCTGCTATATAGTTTCTCTGTTTTACCTGTAGTCGACTGATGTGATTTCAGTTTTCCACCTCTAGGTGGCAGCACTCTTATTTTTTTTTATTGTGTTTTGTGTTTCCAGTTTTTCCCATCAGTCTGTGACATCATCAATCATTACTCCCACTCCCCCCTGGTCCTCATTGATGCCAAAAACAGGACCTCCAGCCACCAGAACCAGTGTCTGCTGTCTGACCCGGCTGGATACTATATGACGGGACAGAACTGGTCCTGACAGACTGATCCAGTTTGAGGATCGGTCTCCAGACAAACCCAGAGGGAGAATTTTGACGAATGTTCACTTCAGACAACACAATCTGACGAGTGGAAAATGCTCCATCTTTGCACATGTTGCTTTTTTTTTGTACTTTCTACATTTCAAACCTTAAAGAATATTTGTGCTGGAATATTTCTGTACAACGTCGAAAGCTAATGTCAGATCTATTGCATATGGACCCCAAAAACAAACTATAACTTTAAAACGTAAGCAGAGTTTTTTCTTGCCTCCGCTGAAATTCTCATACCTTCCCACCTTTAGCTCAGCTTTATTTGATTCTGTCAGTTTGCCACTCAGCTGATCTCATTAAAACATCAGGAAACACCAACTATGTTCTTGAGTTTTATTTAAATCACAAAGAGTCTTCAATAATAAACCCGTGTTTTACAATCACACAACATTTCTTTAAAGTCAGGTTCAAAGACTGGACTCAAACTGAATACTGATAAATATTACTTTAAAGGACTTAAGGTACTTCTGCATTAAGGCATGGTTAAAGGAAGGCTTAAAATGGAACACCTAAACTAATGAGCATGTCACCTGAGCTGTATCTTTTGCTTAAATCCTAATTGAATGAAGGTATTGACTGGTTTCCCACGTCTCTGGTATAGCAATAAACCCGCCTTGCCTTACCATATAAAACGCAGCATTAGTTTTCATCTCATAAATTACTTTGCTGACCTGAGAACCTTCATCCACCTGTTCATTTATTGTAAGGTTAAGACAGGACTTTGTCTTTCTTTTAATATCCTTCTTCTGGACCATTTTCCATAAGGGCCTGATTTGCAGAGTCTTCGACTAATAGCTCCTCCAGAGATACCTGTGGCCATTCCATCTTGTTTTCTAACATAAAATCCCAGAATGTGAAACAGTCCAGGACATTTGAATATTTTCAGAAAGTTTTTGTTAAACTCTTTATTTCAACAATTTCTGATGTTTTCTAACAGTAGGTTCTCTAAATAAAGAGAACTGGAAAAAAAATGAACTAATCAAACAAACAAAGATGAAATAGAGGATTAAAATATTACAAATTTAATTCAATACATAATGAAAAAAATATAATTCATATGTAAAATAAAAAATGAAAAAGGAGTTTTAAATTGAAAGCGGCCACTACAGGTGCGACAGTTGAAGGTGTTTGGTTACCTGTTCCCATGCAGAGAACCGATCAGCCCCCTCCCGTATAACTGCACTGATCCGTCGGTTGCCTCAGATGCTGTTGTTTTGACTTCCCCCTCCGTAAAGGCACCGCAGGGTGGAGATTATTGCTGCAAACCTCCAACTGCCAGCAGACTGAGAGGATCAGCGTGCCCTCGGTGCCAGGATGTGATCAGATAAAGAGTTGGTTAGCTGCTGCTGCTGCTGCTCTCACACTGATTGATGAAGATGAATGAAATGATCTCTGAGACTTCCTCACTGTGTGTGTGTGTGTTTAATCTTTAAATCCACTCTGAAAGCTCCCTGATGACAGAGTGACAGCCCATTTATTACAGGTCAGAAACTGTCCTGGAATCAGACGTTCTTACACAGGTTTGTGTGTTTTACGGCTCACAGAGCACATTTAACCTCAGCTGAAAGAATAACTGGAAATATTTGCTGAATGTGAAACCAAAATCCAATGGCAACTGAAAACTAAATGTAAGTAGTTATAAAACTTGATAGCGAGGAAAAAGAAGACACCTGAGGCCGAAAAACATTAAAAAAAATACAGAAAAGTTATCCCTGCAAACAGCTTGTTTCTAAAAAAGTGGGTTTTATAAAGTTGTTCTGACAGTACCCTCCCTACAGTGCATGACAACCAGAGTGATCTGCTGCTGAAATCCTCCAGAGCTCAAGTTCCTTCTATTTAATATCTCCGAGGTACCTTACCTTACAAATATCAGCCACTGCTGTTTTTCTGGTGTGAATGAGCTTCCTGTCACACAGAGAGCACACCTGTGAACATTTCTCAGTCATGATACCTAGCATGTATAAGAGGTGAAGGATCATCTCTTTTTCCTGGATGATTACCCCTGATGGTATTGCAGGCAAAGACCTAAACCAGGAATATCTTTCCTGTTGAAATTTACAACCAGTGAACCTCTGTTTGTCTACAATCTTCATAGAAAATCTCTTACCTATGTGAAGCAGGTCTCAGTTTCTCAGTCTCACTCGCATTTCCTGGGTCCCTGGGGTACAGTCTGCAAAGCCCGCTGAATTAAACCGCTACAGATCAATGCTAGCTCCCCTTTGTCTCTCAAGTAACTAAAGCTAATGTTAAATTGTGCATTTTTTTCAGTCGTTGCACACAGCTGCAGCTCATCGTACGATGAAATCCTGCAGTTTCATCGTACAATGTGAGTTCATAGCTCACTATGCGTGTTCAGCACGACGCTCTGATCCGATCCACCTGCTAACACTGTACGTTTAAAAACCACGTCGGACTCAGCTCCGGAGAGAGATGGCACTACTGGGACTCGTCTATCCGGAAGCCAAACCAGTAGAAGAGGAATATCAAGCTCACTATAGAGAGAAATGTGCTGCCTTGGCAATTTTGCATTTTAGTGCTGAAAGCCCTAAAAAGAAAAAGGTGGCGACATATTTGGACAAAGACATGGCTGAGAAAACGTAGCTACTACGGTCTGTCAATTTTACAGAAAGAACTACATTTCACTTGCACCCCCGCCATGCTTCTGTGTTTTCATCTGAGAGGGAGAAGAAGAATACTTGTTTGCGCACTGAGCGATTTGCCCACAACAGTCGACTGAAAATCAAATTTGATTTTCTCCCGACCTCACGATTCCTAATCAGGAGGTGGTCATGAGAGGCTGATTGCCCCTCGTTACCCCCTGTACACTACATGACCCACAATCAAGCTGAAAGCCAGCCCCATCGAAAAAAACTTGCACGACTGGAAAGTCTACCCGAAAAGGGCAAAAAAATTGCACAGTGTAAGCCCGGCTTAAACCCATGCTTTCTGCTTTCTTCCCCCAGACCAACCAGAAAGTTCTACTCACTTACTGCAATTCTCCACTTCCAGATTTTTCTTGCCTTTGTAAATAAAATTTTGAAAATCTGTGCTTTTTACATGTGATTTTGCATGTAGGTCAAACTCCAAACAACCATGACATAGTGTGGTGCATTTTATTCATAGTCAGCCAGCTGAACCAAACTCCCCCAACCCTAAACATAACAGCATTATGTTGTTAAACTGAGGACTGTTAAAATCTGATACATCCCACTAAAAATATAATTTTCAGTTTGAGAGTCTTCTAAAGGGAACATGCAAAGGTTCTACATTTCTAAACAGCTGTGTCTACAACAGGTGAGGGAACTTCACAGAACATCTACACAAACCCTTTAAAATATGAGAATGCTAGTTTTTAATGATTGGTACAATCATTGCCCCAGATACGAAGCACAGAAACTCAACTAAATAAGGGTTCAGCTCCTGACAGGGTCACTTTTTTTTTAGTTCAGTAGTTTTTAAATTTTACAGACTGTTAATACTCCTTGGTATTTGATTCATCAGATTTACCGCAGAAATGTTGATTGAATGAATGTGGTTTTGTTCTCAGCATTTAGTTAAAAACAAAACTAGCACTAAATAGTTTTGATTGTTTGTATCCTAATTAAATAAGAGAGAATTAAGTTTGACTTATAAGCCAACTGCAGCTAAAGGTATTTTTAATATAAAGATAAAATTTGAATAATGTTTATTAAAGTTTTTATTAAGAGGAAAAAGCCTAAACGGCTGAAACCTGAAATTTTGCTGCTATGGTGGTGGAAGAAAATAGTTTATATTAGAGAAACACCAAGCTACACATAAATTTGTAAATCCCTTTATTGTCCCACAATGGGGTTATTCATTCTCTGCATTTGATACCTACCCTTGGGGAGCAGTGGGCTGCCACTGTGTGGGGAGCAGTGTGGGCTTCAGGGTTTTGCTAAGGAACCAGGAGTGGAGGCTGTGGGGATCAAACCGGGGACTTGCAACCTTCTCAGAGCAAAAACGCACTAGGCCAAGACATTTACTGCATTAACTCTACAAAAATGTGACTTTAAATAAAATGGAAGTGAGAGTCTAATAACTAATGTTCTTTTCCTCATGGTTGTTACTCCAAAATTAGATATATGCCAAAAAAAAAACAACAACAAAAAAAACAGTTAAATATTAAAGGAATCCTTAAGCTTGATTGTGCATTTTCAGATTAGCTGATTCCAGTTCTGCACAGCAGAAAGCAGTCAAGCGCACAACTCCAGTTTGTTGCCACAGACAACCTAACTTAGTCACTGATGTAGACTGTTAAATGTCCTGAAAATAAAGGCAGCCTGCTGCATCAGCGTCTGTTTCTGCTTCTAATCCGATTCCTGGAGGTTCTGTCTGATGGCTGCAGATAACTGCTGAATCTGATCTGGTTTTAACTATTATCCTGCAAACATCAACAACAGGAATCCTGTGGGAATAACACTCATCTGTACGTCTGGGATATGAAGTAGACGCTGAAAACAGCATTGTTGATAAAGCATTAAACTTTACTAAAGTAAATAAATACATCAGTCTCATTATCCATGAAACCCTCCTGAAGGCTGAATTATTTTCTTTTTTAACCACCTAAAAAACATCAGAACTTAAATGAAAGGGAGGTGATGACTTGGTAGTTTCTTAGATTTAACATTAATATTAGGGGGAACCTCCCTAAAACATAATAATAACTGAACTTTATTAATCTCACATTGGAGAAATGTACCTCTGCATTTAACCCATCGCCTTGTGGAGCAGTGGGCTGCCATTGTGCGGTGCCTGGGGAGTAGTGTGGGGTTAAGGGTCTTTGCTCAGGAACCCAGGGTGGCAGTCTGTGGGAGTATCCGTTTTCTTGGCTGATCTTATGTCTACTTCTATGGAGGACCAACTCTGCCATATTTAAAAATAAATACAGCAATAAATATATGCTCAATTCACAGCCGCAAAGTCAAACAGAGGTTTCGGAGCAACATCTGCTGCTTTGGTGTTATATTTGAACCAGACAATATTTAAATCCCTTCTTAAACAGGTTTCTAGAACCCCCTTCTTTCACCATCAGAATAAATGTTTAGTGTCCAGAAGTGACGCTGAAAGATGGATGTTTTTTTCCCCTCAAAATTCAGTTAAAGCCTTTAGCTGATCCAAAACACAGTGAGTCTAGGTCACAGGTGTTAAACCCAAAGCTTGAATCCGGCACATTACAGCAATTTATCTAAGTCTCAACAGCCAAAAAATGCAAATCATGCCAAAGTAGAAGCATTTGCTTTTTTAACCTCTTAACAATCAACCTCAGCTAAAACTTCTTGCCATCTTATGCCTCTAGGGCCCACTGGTTGGTATAGGACAGTTAGTGCACAAAGTGGCTAAAATTACAAAATATATGGGGTTATGTTTTGTAAAGCAGTGTGCTCTTTGTAAATAAAGTGACAGCATCAAATAATTCATCTCCACAACTGCAACCAGCCCTTTTAAAGACTTAAAGATGCCAAAGTAGCCGGATGTAAAAATGAGACTTGTAGTTTCACTACACTATTCACTACACTGCTTTTTCTCTGTTTTTTTCTTTTTTTGGTCAAAGCAGCTACATCTGGCCTGTTCAGCTGTGACAGTGTGAAGGAGAAGAGCATCGGCTGGGATTACTTCCCAACAACTTCCATATTTTTCTTCAACAGATGATGAAGACATTCCTGTCTTTCAGTTTTTAATCAGCTTAGCTATGTTTCTGTCCTAGATGATGCCACTAAGGGATCTACTTTTTTGCTTTTCGCACACATAGAAAACACTCTTGGATCAGTGATTCTGGGTTCCTTTTGTGCGTATGCTCTGTTTTCTCAATCCTTTTGTTGGTCACGGAACACTGCTGTATATAATAAGCCTAGTTCTGATAGAAGTTTCTTCCTGTTAAGTGTTTAGTTTTTCTTTTCACTGTGGCTAAAGGCCGGCTCAGTATGATGGATTGTTGCAAACACAACAACACAAGCAACTATCAATTCAATTTCAATTCAGTTTATTTATATAGCGCCAAATTCACAACACGTCATCTCAAGGCACTTTACAGTTCAACCAGATCACACAGTCAATATCAGCTGTAGCTACAAGTTAATCCAAGAGGAGTGAATACTTCAAATCAGTGATTCAGTGCAAACTGCACTGTTTCCTTAGATAGAAAACATTTTAATCAATCTAAATAATAGACAGAATTTTACTGTATTTTTTTGATGACAAAGAAAAATGTATAGACTTTTTATTTATATTAACTCTGTGAAAGCTATATAGCCATTTCTCCAACCTAAATTCTGTTTCATATGTTTCCATGTAAGAATATTGACAACAAAAACTCTTACATCTTAGATGTTATGTCATTTGAATCTGTCGGTATTGTTGGATTAAGTTGTTGATATATTTCTGTACAGGAGTAGTTTTTGTGTGTGTGTGTTTTTTGTGTGTGTGTGTTTGTTTGTTGTTTAAAGCCCACTAAGGCAACATTTACTATGCACTGCTGCTGTTTGGGTCAACTGAATATGTTCCCATGATGCTGATGTATTTTTCATTTTTTTGCCATAGTGGCCATTTTTTGAATCAGCTGCAAACAGGAGACAGATGGAAAGAGAAGGGGATATGCCATGTGGGAAAGGTCCCCCAGTTGGGATTTGAACCACTCAGTCTATATAGTAATTTGATTTTTACATTTCTATATTCTTGTGTTTTTTATTTTAATTTTTTTTTTTGTATTTTGATAAATTAAGTTCTGTTCATTTTACAAAGTGTATTCCATTCTGTTTAGTTTAGTTGAGGTCTTTTCTTTATCCAGATGCGGTATTATCATTATTAATAATTTCTTTATTTGTTTTGTGTTTTCAATGTTAATTGATCCAGGCAGCACTATTTTGCATATCATGTGTTTGAAAGTGCTTTATAAGTAGTAGTAGTCTTTAGTCAGTGTCTTTTTTTTGCATACAGATCTTGCAAGTACTTACATACTCACTTGATTCTCTGTCAGATTCAACTCTTACTCTCAGCTTGTCTCACTTGTCTGCTCTCTGTCGGTCTGCTGTAACAGTTTTATAATCCCAATCATTTTTAGTGTTATATTACTTTCACCACTGTCCTGCCTGCATCCTGTTTGCACTGGAGTCCAATACATCCCTGCAGTCCTGTTTGGACTATATAAAAAGAGTTTACAAAACATAAAAAGAATGCTCCTGTTCTGTTTGATATCCATCAGTGAGAGATAAAATAACACCTTCATTGCTTCATGTCATCTATGTTGAAACAGCTTCAAGTGTCAGGAGAAGGAATGGTATCATTTAGAAGTAGGAAAAACATTTCCAGGAAAAACATTTTGGAACTTTCTACAAGCTGAAATACAAAAAATGATGGAATCAAGATAATTGCAGCATTGCCCTTGATCTCATGAAAGCAGAAATACTAATGTTTAAATTACCTGAAGATTTGTATGTTTTATTTATGTTTGAAATTTCATGGAAAGCTCCAAAAAATAAAACACAAAGAAGGCATAATATGTCTTAAACTTTTCAGTGATCAGTTAATTTTGTATTTACTTCATATTTAAAAAATATCATAAAAATAACCGGTCAACTTTCTGTCAAGTAAAGTATTAGTAGCAGGAAAAAATCCCAGAACCTGAGGTACCATCTCTCTGATTAGGACTTGAAGGGGTTCTCTGTGGTTTAGGGTCTCTATAAGGATGAATGTCCTTAGAGATTAGCTGTGGCTGAAGGTTTAACTTTATTCTTTTAGGCTGAATCAGTGACTCTGCAGTCCTTAGACTGTTGACATACCTCTCCATCAGATCCTGGGGCTCTGAACAGCCTGGGGCAGGGGTTCTACCTGTTCTTATTCAAATCATCCCTCACCTCGCACACTCACTCCCAGGAGCCAATCAGCCGCCTTGTGGGCGGGGCTGCAGGGTATAAGAGTCTCAGGTGAGCAGCAGGTGTACAGACATCATGGCCTCCTTCATTCTGGATCAGGCTCTGTCTTCCTTCCTGCCCGAACGCTGCCCCCAGCAGGAGCTCCCCTCTCTGGACTTGGATGGGTCTGACTTCAGCCTGTATAGTCCTCCTCCTGAAGCGGACCCCTCTCCAAGGACCCCATTATCCTCCTACGGCAGACAGGACATGGGCCTAGTCCCTGAAGGCCCCCCAGGAATTGTTCCAGCTATCCAAAACTTCTTTCCTCATCTCCTGAACCTCCCCGGTGGATCCTGGTTGTCCTCTGAGGAGCTGATGAGTCTGGTCCGGCCCCCTTACTCCTACTCAGCCCTCATAGCCATGGCGATTCAAAGCTCGCCCAACCAGAGGCTGACTCTCAGTCAGATTTACCAGTACGTCTCTGAAAACTTCCCCTTTTACAGCCGCAACAAGGCTGGCTGGCAGAACTCCATCCGGCACAACCTGTCGCTTAACGACTGCTTCCTGAAGGTTCCCCGGGATGATGGCGATCCAGGTAAGAGCTACTCCTCCTCCTCAGATTAGTGTTGTTGAAACTAAATGACATCACATCATTGACCTTCCTCCATCTCCTCCTCCTGTAGGTAAAGGAAACTATTGGACTCTGGATCCAAAATGTGAGAAGATGTTCGACAATGGAAACTTCCGCCGAAAGAGGAAGAGGAAGTCTGATCCCAGTGAAAGCAAACCACCATCATCATCCCCATCACCGTCAGAGCCCAGCACCAAGCGTCCCAGCATGCACTGCAGCAGCTTCCAGGACTCCCTCCCTCCTCCTCATCATCAGACTATTTCCTCCTCCTGCTCCTCAGTGAACATGCTGGCTCCTGAACAAGCCTCCCCTCCTCTTCCTGCTCCTCTTCCTCTTCCCCAGGGGTACCCCTACTCCTTCTCCCCCAGTGCTGTGGTACCTCAGTGGGACCCCTGCAGCCACTCTTCTCCTCTCTTCCCCTCCTCTCAGTGGACTCCTTCCTTCCTGGGCGACCATCAGGACTACATTGAGCTGCAGGCGGCATCAGGTCCAGAACCTGGGTTCTCTGGGGTCTTCAGTGAAGCACTGGACACCTTACACCTTCAGCAGTGAAATGGACTGAACAGACTGACCAATATTTATCCATTTAGAATTAATTTAATCTGACAGATGATGGAATCTCTTTTGGCTTTGAATGTTTTAGCTGTGTGTTAAAGTGAGACATTCATCATACTGTCCTGTTACTGTATATATGTATACTGCTGGTTTCCCTAACTAAATATGTGACCTGACTTACATCCAAGCATTTGTTCTGTTTTGTGCATTTCTAACTGGTTTCTTTGGAGAAGCATCTGGTGGTTCTTATATCCAGTTTGGAGCTACTGGAAACTGCTATTTAAATCAATAAAATGCTAATAACGCTAATAAACAAATCATAATCTTTTCCATTCATAATGCTGTTCCTTATTAGACCTTTTGCTTTTGCATGACCGGTTTGCCCCATATCATTTTGTGGTTTATAAATCAGTCACAGCAATATTTTTCTGTTGATTTAATAATTTCATAATTAAACTTTATTGATCTCACATTGGAGAAATTTACCTCTGCATTTAACCCATCCCCTTGGGGAGCAGTGGGCTGCCATCGTTGGGCGCTCAGGGAGCAGTGTGGGGTTAAGGATATTGCTCAGAGTCCCAGAGTGTCAGTCTGTGGGAGTGGGACTCAAACTCAGAACCTCAGGATTCCAAGCTCTACACCCCACTAGGCCTCCAATCCCCAATTGCTGATATCCCACTGCTTTGTTATATAATTACTATGTGATTCAATATACAATGAAGCAGACTAAGCATTACTTTCCAAAATATTTTGCTTGTTGCTTGCTGTCATGTTCTTGATTCATAATCTTATTTTTATGGTTTACTTTTTGCTTAATCTAGTAGCATAACTTCCGAATTTTCGGCATTTCTGCTAATCTCATTCAGAATAAGAAAAAAAAAAACATTTCGGCCTCATTACTGAGTTCACTATAAATGAAACCACTTTTCTAAGTGTTCGCTTTTAAAGAGGAGCATGATTCTCTCTTACTTTGGAAAACAACTTATTGAAGAGATACAAAACATGAAGAAACCCACTGACATCTAAACTTGGGTAAAAAAAACTGTTGGGTTTTGATTATCAAACGGGCTTAACTGGTTAATATCCTCTTCCTGGCCTAATTTGGAAAGTCAACTCTAAACTTGGACATTCAGGACCACAGAAACAGACATTATTGCATCTACAGTCATATCCATTGGAAGATATCACTTACTGATTAACTTCAGACTCTCTGCCACTAAATTAAATACAAAATATAGATTAATTTCACAAAGACAGATGGTTCAAGCCTCTTGTATTGTTATTAACGATTTTAAGCTCACTGCTAATTACATTTAGGATTGTAATTTTACAACAGACCAATAAAAACATGTGTTACAGAACAGCCTGTTCTTAAATGTTGTAATTATCATTCATTATCAAAAAATACCTAAACCCCTTTCAAAACCCAGATTCTAATGTAATAAACATGACTGTATTAAATAAAAGTAAAGGCTGGTCAACCTTAAAACACCATCAAATGATGGCTTTGAAGGGAAATCTGTCCATGAACAGAAAAAATGCATCATGCTTCTGCTTGATCAAACCGACTCAAACTGGTCGGGACCAGTTCTGATCAACCAAGACCTGCTGGGTTATTAAATGCCAAATAAAAACAGGAAAACTGTTTAACAACAATATTAAAACGGATACTGTGCTTGCTAAACAGACTTTTGAAATAAAAGATTAGTAGTAATATTAATAATTGAAAGTTTTCAATTTAAAAACTCAATTTATTTCAATAGTTTTCAAAAAGCAATAAAAACACAACGTAACAACATATGCCTGTAAACTTTTTTGAACAGATTGAGCATATTTATAGAATATGAAGATAAACAGTGATGTAGTTTAATACGTATTACGTTTAGAACCTGTATCTTTACGGTATAAGCCTCTCTCAAAGTAGGTAGTTTTTAGTTTTCTTTAAACCTGTTTTGAGTTGTAGAGCAAAATTTCAACCATTACTAACAGGTATTAAAAACAACAAACAATTATATTATTATGTTACCTATTGTTTCTTCTCGTCTGAGGTTGCTATTGTTTGAACAGCTAAGTTGACTGAACCTTTAGAGCCTTCAGGCCTCTAAAATAAAAAAGTTAAAATTATTAATGAAAGATTTTCTAGGTTTTGGTAAAAAGTTAACTAACACAACAAGATACCACAGATGCCTATAATAGCTTGGTTTCACGTGACGTCACAGTGCTGCTTCGCGACGCCGCGAAACTCAGATGGAGGGCAGGAAGTGAAGTAGCTGAGGATCTGCCGTCTGAAATAATGCCTATGTTTTGCGTAGTTTACGGCTGCTCCAATCGTTCGAACCGAGAAAAGGAAAAGAGCTTTTACAGAGTACCAAAGATTGTCGTTCATAAAGGTGAGAAGTGTAAAAAGCTCACAGAACAACGCCGAAAGAAATGGATTTTAAACCTACGTCTGCGGTCTGGAGGAGCAGAGTCTGCCATTGCCCGTTTCTGCAGCGACAGCTTCGTCGGAGGTAAGCTATAACGTTATGTTAGCTAGCTAACTTTTTTTTGCGGTTGTGTTTATATAGCATAAGGTTGTCGTTAAATGCTCATTTACTTAGTAATGATTAATAAGTTACCGGTAGTCTAATATGGACTTCATTGTGACTGTTTAGGCTGTCCTAGCGCTTTGGGTGACGTTGAGTCGGTAGACTGGGCTCCGACGGTCAACCTCGGTTACCAAAAAACTAAGCCCAAATCAGAAGCATCTCTTCAGAGATGTTTCGCTCCAACGCTGTGAGTGCTTTACCTTGAAACATAAACAACTGTCAGGCTAGCCGCTACTGCTAACGCTAGCATCTTTTAACACATAAAACAATATAAGAACAAACACTCACCCAAGCAAAGACTAAAAGATGATAGTCGCGGAGACATTTGGTGCCGAGGTTGTGGACCCACCCGCTGACAAAGAAGTTATATGCCTCCATACTTTTATAGGCCTTCATTTGCTGTTTGGTGTAATACGACGTCTGAAGGACCAGATAGTTCGTTATGTCAACGGCCTCCACTGTCGGCAAATCTTGAAGGTCCACCGAAAACTCACTCATCTTCATGAGGTACGGGTCACGTCCAACATATCTGTCAATCAACTCCTTGTATCGTCTTGAAACAGGCTCTAACTCCATACAATACGGGCTCTCGGTAACGGTGTCCTCCATGTTTACGCTAACTTCATAGACTTCCTGCCCTCCATCTGAAATTGCGCCTCCTGGCCGCGTCATAATCATCACGTGACTAAAACCCGCCTATTGAGTGAATTACGACTCATACATCACAGCAACGTTTTAACACTCACATAAGATAAACTTTACCAATGTTCTGTCGGTACTGATGAGGATTCACCCACCTCAGTATGCTGATCGCTTGTTATTGACAGGCTCTCAAAGAATATTGACATTTAGAAAATTCTGTTCAGTTAATAAAATATTTTGTATAAAATGAACACAAATTATAAGACAGTGATGTCCCTGCAAGCATAGTGTATCCTATTTTGACTCACCTATGATTCTAATACACATGCACTATTTAGAACAGGAGTGCATCAAGCATGACACAGTCATTACAAATGTAAAGTGATTTGAAATTCTATAAAATCCTCATTGTTTTCCTGATCTGGTAGGTTTGTTAAAATGCATGCCTATAACTGCAGCTTATTTAATAGGAACTGACCTCAGTCAGCTTTAGTCTGATGATCTACTTTTTGGTGAGGAAAGGCATCTTTTAATTTTTTGTGATACTTAAAATGTTTGATAACTCTAGTTATCAACTAATACACATATTAATTAAATGTTAGGTGAAAAAAAATGTAAGATTTGATTGTTGAATAGTTCAATGTGGGGTGAAGCTGCTCCCCGTTTGCTGACTTCTCTTAATATGGAGAAGCAGACAATCTACACTTAGATCCAAACATTCTCTCCAACTCCTGAGCCATTCTTCCCACGTAGCCTTGAAGCTAATGCAGAGGTTCAGTCTACTATCAGAGGTTTATTTTATTTAAGGCTTAAAATTTTAACCACAATGATTAGATTCCACACGAGCCAAAAAAAGATTCTTCTGGCAACAAATGTAATTCCGGGGGCATCAGTCTGTTCTCTCTTTGTGGATCAAAAAAACTTTCGTTTTAATAATACTTAAATGTGTAGCTTGTTGAACCTCATCAGTAAAACTATCTGAACTTTGACGTATTTGAAATGAAATGAAAAACTATAAGGAATTTAATCAAAGGTAAGAACAAAAATAAGCTGAAGTCTGAAGGACCTTAATAAAGTCTGGAGAGCTTCTGATCCAAACCAGGATTAGAGTCCATTTTAGATAAAGCTGTGCTCTGTAAACGGTGTACCAGTGTCTGTGAGAGATAAAATCACATAAGTGTGGCACGTGTTTACACTCAACACGTCATCACACACAGACACACAGCAGCTATCAGTTGTATCAGGATCAGATAGTTTTCATGAGAGCGTTATTGAGCCAGGAGCAGGAGGAGGGTCAAAGTGTGCCGTGTGTTTACCGCCTCATGCCTCATCACACGCTGCGCTGCAGGCACCAACACCCCACCAGCCTCCCTGACCCCACAGTTCAAGCACAGCATTTGCATGTGACAGCGGGAGGTGAAGACGGAGCTGGACCTGGATGAAGAAGGGGCCTGAAGCAACACATCAGCCTCCTGCTGGGAGGTCGTTGGTCTCCAGCTCCAGAAACTCAATTCTCTGATTCTGGGTGTAAAAGGCTTTAAATGGCCTGGTTTATTCAGGTTCTGTATATTCTGTGTAAAGTTTGACTGGACTGGAATCACCCAAGAACATGAGTTTTTAAGTCTTGCCACATACTTTCATTTAGATTTTGGTCTGGACTTTGACCAGGCAAGTATAGCCCATGAATCTTACCAACATGATCTCTTTAGGGTGGTCGTCACAACAGGAATAAGGTGCAGTTGCAGTTTTTTCTACATATTTTGCATTTTGCCTGTAGGTCCTGGATATTAACTGCCTGTCTCCTTTGATCAAAATACCTTCTACATATCTACTATGTCTCATACATCATTTGTACCAAACTGGATAAACATATTCTCTGATTTTCTCTCAATAATTCTTTTCTTGTCATATTGCATTTGTGGAGCAAAGACTCAGTAGTAGTTTTGTAGACAGGTTCAGCCACCTGTTCACCTGACAAGTAATAGTGGGCCTGTTACTATAGACCTGCAGACTATAGATCTGCTTCTCTGCTCTCCTGTCAGTTTAAGTGGACATCCTTTCTGAGAAGATGGATGGTCTTGTGCACCAGATGATATGGGTTGAACAGTTTAGCTCTGTTTGATTAATACATTCTTTAGTAAGCAGCTCAGTTTGCTCATCTTCTTTTATTTATCAAGCTGCATGAGTGACTAAACATGATTTCATAGTCTTGGCAGCCGTCTCTAAGCAAAAATATTATTAGACTCTGTTGGATTCCAACTATTCTGAAGCCAGTGGTGTTATGGTTAGGATGGATTTGTTTTGCTTTTAAGATTAGTTTAAATACTGAACAGAGTTTAGTGGAGATCTGACCCAGAAATAATAAACGACGGCGGATGAACAGTTAGTGAGACCAAACATGCAGGAATCACACAAACACAATGGATGTTAACCTCCTGTGAAGAGACGTGTCATCAGGTCTCATCAGGCTGGAGGCTCCGTCAGTAAGCGGGCCTGCAGTCTGTCTGGGGGTGGATGGGTGGGTGGGTACGTTATGCAAATGTTATGCAGTCAGTATCATCCTGGCAGTTAGCTTGACGACCACTCAAACACTGCAGTGAGTGCATGTGGTGAGGAAGAACACATTCCTCACACAGACAATAAAAACTACAAGAAAAAAAAAATGGTTTCCCTAAAATAACTATAATCCACCCATAACTGTGTAATGACCCAATTCTGACTTTGACCCGTATGAACCAGTTTTATTAAGTTATTTAAAGACTTATTAGATGAAGAGACTGATTGCTGCACACACCCTAATGTCCCCATAAAGACATTACATCTCATGCAGCAGGTAAAGGTGAGCAGGTGGTCGCCTCCTCATGCTGGTATCCTGACAGATCCACTGAAACCGACCCGTATGCTTCCTGTGGAGTCCGTTACATCAGAGGACGTCAGGCGGAAACATCAGGGCCTCCCTCCTGGAGCCGTTCGTTCTCAGAACTTCAGTTTCATTACTGTTTCACATGGAACACCACATATATACAGTAGGGCATGTCCACCACCACCACCTCCAGCCCAGAACCCCGAATTCTCCTGAATTATTGAGTTAAGGGTTCCCTTTACCAAAGAGTGATCTGGGTCAGAGGTCAAACATAAGCTGGAATGATGTGGTAAACCCAGAGCAGCTGGATGTTGAATTTTTGTTCCTCTGGAAGAAAAAAACTGTTAAGATATGATAATTGGGCCAAGTTCGGCTTTTAGTGGAAGAATGTCCAAAAATATTTGAAAACTCAAGCGAAGCGATAAGAGCAGCCGAGCAAGAACTTTTTAGGGAGACCTTTTAGAGAACCCTCCTTAAAACCCGATCAGACAGTCTTCTTTTATGAACCAGAACCCGTTATCAGCATTTTACAAAAAGAAACATTTAGGACTTCCTGGATGAAACAAAATTAGACTTAGACAGATTTTATTTTGTCATTTTGTACACACAAGTGTATACAAAACGAAATGATGTTTTAGTACAGCTCTTCTAGAATTTTTAATTTTTTAAAGTGCAACCTTCATAAAGGTCAGCAGCCTTGATAATAAACACTGTGGTGAAAAAAGTGATGTAAACATGCGACTGTATAGTTACAGTTAAACCTTAACCCCCTTTTAACCAACCCATAAGAAGAAACATCCTGAAACCTCTTTAGGGCCGAACATCACATTTATTTGAAGTAAAATATACCATCTAGCTGTTCTGATTAAGACACAGAATACAAACCACCCATGAGAGCATTGTTCTGAATGGGAAACCATTCAGAACCCAATATTATTTTCCTGGCTCTGTGAAGGACTAGCAAACCAACCCTTTCCAGTGTGTACCACGCCTTTGATCAATGCAGGTAGGAACCCCAGCCTCCGACCCTGTACAGACATTGGAAGATAGATTTTCTACTTCTAATCCCAGAAGCTTTTTTCAATCAAAACATCTTTGAAAATTTTTTATCTTTAAAACAAACAAATTTTGAAGATATCTAGAATCTAAAAGAATGGTCACACACTGTTCCAATACATTTTATGATCCTTCAGTTGCTCTTCCAAGAACCCAAAATTCTCGTTTCCTGGTAATTTCCTGAAGAAATCCAAATGTTTCATAAACACCAAATGGTGTTTATGTCGTAAATCATGAAAGACAAGAAGAGACCTTCAGCATTTTCACTGAGGTTCTGTCTGCCTATTTAGGAGATATTTTACCTTCGGTGATCACCTTATGACATCTATAGTGGGAGAACTTCTGGGAAATTTAGAGAAAAGCTACAGAACCCCCCAAAGTGTTTGTAAAACAACCGTAAAGCCATTGTGAAGAACAGAGTAAACTCTTAGATAAACTCAACAAGACGACATGAGATGCAGCTGCTGACAGACGGCCCAGTAAAACGCATCACTTTCTCCTCTGGGCCCTGCTGGCTCTGCAGTGGAAAGTTCCTGTTGCCTCGGGCAGGACAATGACGGGGGCTTATAAACATCACAGAGGAGACGGATCGGATCGGGAAGACGAGCCTGAGCAGGCCTGCGGGAGGAAGGAGGAGGGCCGGTGGAAAACCTGTTAGCTGCAGCTGCTCCAACAGTTTAAAGACTGACCCAGAATCAGACGAATTTACCCTGAACACATTACTCCCCACAGAGAGGTCAGTGCAGGGGCCAAACGGACCCTTGGATCCCCAGAGGGGTCAGAGTTCATGGCAGAAAGCGTCATATCTGAAGAAACATGGAGGTGAAACAATTACAGCAGTCATTTTAAGAGATGGATGTAAAAGAGCCTCCAGACTGAAACCATTTAGGAAGCATCTAATCCTCCTCAAGTGGTTCTTCAAGAACCACTTAGTTTCTGACAGGTGTTATTGTCAAATCTAAGCTGGTTCAGGATTTAAAGAACCTGTGCTTATAAATTAGGAAGTTGTATTGTAAATACAAAGTGAATTGAACGAGGAAGGGACTAAATCTAATCAAATGTCACATCATGTGTGGACGGTTGAACAGAAAGAACTAAACCTACCCAGGCAGAGGTACCAACCTGCAGATATGGATGCAAATTAAATGTGTAAATTTAAAGAGTTCTCAGGAGGTCCAATCAAATCTCTTGAAGGTTCTGTAAATAATGGGATCAGAACCTACATTCTTGCTGATTTCTTCTCACTCTAATATTGTGTCGACACACCTGTATGCTGCAGGACTCCTGCTTCAGTGAACGTTCTGACATTGATGGATCCATTATGGGTGGATGCTATGGATGCTACTCTGCATTTAGAAACCTTAGAAGCAGGAGGGGTGTACTTACTTTATACCTGATGTCTCTACATGTCGGTGTAATTATGGGGAAAAAAATTATCTTTAAAATGAAGTCGGCAAAGCGCAGAATCATGACAATTTCCTGTCAACTTTTATCTGCTTGTTGATCCTCAACCAGCCAAAACATCCTCTCAGTATTGATGTCATAACTGAGAGAAGAAGATGCAGTGAGAAGCTTAAATAAAAGAGTGTGGATTCATCTAAACAAAAGCTAGATCTTCTCCAGGGGTGGGATGGTTTCATCAGATTCTTGCAATAGAGCAGAAATTCAGTAGCTGATCTGTTTTTTGGTTTAAATGATCCAGAGCAGTCGCTCTCAGCAGATATTATGAAGCTTAACGTTATTTTTGTTGATTGTTTATTTTTTGTGAATTTCATCAGAAAGAAGCAGTCCATTTGGGTTACGTTCAGCACAACTAGGACCAGTTTGTTTAAAAAAAGTAATTTGTCAAAAACTGTTTTGTCAAGAACTTCATATGTATAATTGAACAAAACAAAGGTGATCAACTGTAAAATAAAATGTTTTAAGTTATCTAAAAACATTATGAGTCAATGCTGTCATGAGGCCGTTTCCAACAGGAGGAATTAAAAATTTACATAAAAAAAATGCAACTTTAAAAGACTTAGAACATAGTAGCCAACAGCCATTAAAGAATATCTCCATATATTTTACAGCAAGAGAATTAAGTTAAACACAAGCAGACAAAAAAAAAAAAAAAAAAACAGCTAACAGTATGAATTACTATAACAATTAAACAAATCATTTGGTTTGATGGTCTTTGATGACTTGATTAATAAAAGATTAAGATGTAGAGGATTAATGGTCTAGATAAGAGGGAAATGTCTTTTTAACAATAATCAAAATAAAAGAAGACGGTTTGATAAAGCGGCAGTTATGAAATGGCATTGCAGCACCGTTATTACTGGTTATTAATGGTCCAATGAACATACAGCACATCCTGAAAGTGAAACAAACTTTAATCTATCTGAGTATTTACTGTACAGGAGCTTTGAATAAAGCCAAGGTGAGTCATTTTCCTCTGTGAATTCAGCTGATTGAATGTGATCTGGAAAAGGAAATATTGGCCTTTATATTTAAGATCAGTTGGCAGTGAATGTTAGAACTAGAGCTGCCAAGCTGTTTAAACTGAGTGATGGGGGGAGAAGGGGGCCAAGAACCTCACTCTAAAACAGGGGCCATGACCCTATGGCTCTAGAGCCATATGCAGCTCTTTGATTCCTCCACAATGTCTCTAAATAGTGGCTAAAAATGATATAAAGAGCTAACTAATGTACTATAACCACAAACATCAGTCTGACGCAGTAAATTCCACAGTGTTGAATGTGCATTTTCAAAGTAAATGGATTCTTTCAGAGTTATTACAAGAACCATTGGAGTAAGATATGGACTATATAGAAATAGTTAACAGTAATCCAGAGTGGGATTGGTTAAACTTAACTCTAGGTGTAACTGTTACACTTCAAAATGTACTAAGAGGTTGTTAATATAGTATATTTTAATTGAATTTTCACAACAAAGTGACATTGAAGAACCAGAAATGAGACTTTAGAGCAAATGTACTTTTAATAAGCTACAGGTTTATGTGTTTATGATTTCTAAAGCTAAAATTACCAATAAACTGTTGCTTTTTTAAATGACAACAGATTTCCCTAGGCAGATAATTAACAAAAATAATAAGTTGGGTTTCATTAAAAAGTCAATCAAATTTTGCAGCTGTGACGTTTACTTAGTTGGACTCAGGGCAAAACGGCTCTTTGGATTTGAAAGGTTGCAGACCCCTGAGCTCCAGTGTTTCTCTGCAGCATTCCAGCTATTCAGCTAGATGAAAGCCACTTGCTAATGAAAGGCATAAAACGGCCCACCTGTAGTTGACCAAAAGGCCCAGAAATGACTCACAGACATGAGGAAAAAAATGCTCTGTTTCAATGAGATAAAAACTGAACTCTTTTAAGTGAATATCATGTAATTACTAAGTATAAATCACCCCTACAAAAAAGCATGGTGGTGGAAGCATCATGTTATGGGATGCTTTTCAGAGGCAGCAACTGACAGACTCGTAAAAATCAAACTGTACGTACTATAAAAGGATGAATGCAGCAATAAAGAGAGCTAATGGATAAAAACCCTCTACAGTTTGTTTAACTGCAGACTGAGGAAAGAACCCAAAAGACCCAGACAAGGTCTGAAAGAGAGGCTTCAGATTCACTTTGTGAATGTCCTTGAGTTGCAAAGCCAAAATCCAGACTTAAACCTGTGAAGAGATAGGAAAATGGCTGTGCACTGATGTTGAAACTTGAAATGCCCTGCAGCTGAATGGCCTTTTATTCAATAAGACTACAGGTCATATTTGCTAGCAAAGGTAGGTCAAGAAAATTTTAGCAAAAATTATGAATTCTGATATAAATGGAATTTCTTAGTTTCCCTTTTCTATCGAAATCTTTAAAAAAAAGGCCTTTTCACATTAACATCATGGGTTATTGAGAATAGATTTTTTAGGGGAGAGGTTAGGGTAATACCATGTGGAATGAAGCATTAATAATTCACAGCAAACATGTAGTTTAAACTGTGATCTGCTGACATCTAGTGGTTAAATTCAATAATTGCAGTTATTTGTCAATGAGCAACTTTTTTTCAGGGACGATAATGTAAATAATAAACATTGCTGTAAAAACACCAGAAGTAGCCAACTGGCTATAGTGCATCTTTTTTTGTTACACCATAGAAACAGGTAATAATATAATGGGGAGACGCAATATTATGGGGAGTGGCTGCCTAGTGGTCAGGGCAGAGAGCTTGGAATCCTGATGTTCTGAGTGGGAATCCCACTCCCACAGACTGACACTGTGTCTCTGAGCAAGACCATTAACCCCCGATTTCTCCCCGGGCGCTGCACAGTGGCAGCCTACTGCTCCCTAAGGGGATGGGATAAATGCAGAGGTTAATATCTCCAATGTGAGAACAATAAAGTTCAATAAAATAATAATAAAATGCTAAAATAAAAAAATGTGTAGATAAAAGCGCATAAAAATGCAAAACAAAATCGTATAAAATAAACTTTCCCAAAACACAGTCCTTAAATCAGTATATCCCTTAATAAGGGGTTGAAGGTAATCATTGCTGAGTTCTGTGATAACATATCTGTTTCTTAAAAGAGCTTTAGTTTTCAGGAGGACAGAGTTCCCTTATTTTGCAGATGTAAACAGTAAAGCAGAGGTTGTTGCTTTTCATTTGCTCAGACAGGTTCAAGCTCCAGCTTTAGCAGACCAGCTGGCAAGCAGTAGGCGACAGGAGGGTGTGTTTGAGTGCACCACTTACTGACCAGGAGGAGTTAAACCAGGATCAACTTTAAATGCATAAAAGCTTAAAAAATAAAAAATAAACTCTGCAAAGGCAACAACAAGCAAAGGCTTTATTATCTGTTGGGTTGGATGAAGTCAACACCTGCTCTAGGCCTACTAATCATAAAGAATATTTAAAGAAAAATATGAGGAAATGATAAATAGCAGCAAGCGATCCCACAAAAAAATGAACAGGAGCAGTGTTTCTATCAGTAACAATTTAAATATCTGATGACTGCTAAACTGGGA
>NW_015150754.1:0-1114 GCF_000732505.1 Cyprinodon variegatus
AATAATTTGGAACATTATTGAAAAGAGATAAGCGACTAATTTTTGTTTAACAGTAACCTTTTGGTTTTGCAATTCCTCTTTCCTTCTCTAGTAACTACTACTCCTTCAAGTCATTTAAAAAATCTAGATAAGGTAATCAAATGTTCAAAGACGAAAAGTCAAACATTAAAACCTCGAAACACCTCAGAAAATAAATCCTGTGCAGTTTCACTATTTAAAACTCCATTGATGCATTAATTATTCTTCATAAGATGTCTAAGACTGAAATTAGTAAACAGCCAAAATATCGCACAAGCATAAATCTGCATGGCAACAGACACCATTTGCACACCAGTCTTTACATTAGGTATTAAAGCAGGGCAGCATTAACCAATGTAGCAAAAAAAAAAAAAAAAAAAACCCTTTGGAAAGATTATGGTGACTTTGGGAGAAAAACTTCTTTTTATTTTCTATAAAATTATTTGATAACTAAAGTTCCTTCAATGTTAAATAACTCGTAATTTCTTGCCTGTGTCACTAAACAGAAAAAGGTCAAATGCAGCTGATGTAGTCTAGATGTGATATAGCTTCTCTCTCAAATAGGATCCACTGTAGTTTATATTAAGGCCCCAAAAGTCATTGCTGTTTTCTGTAATTGTCTTGGTGTTGGGTTTCTCTAATCCATCAGAGACACACATGGAGAAAACATCCACACCGAGGTCCAATCGTTCACCAGTGACTGTCCCTATCATCAGGCTTAGTTATCTAAGATGCACTTCCCCTCAAATACAAGCAAACACACACAAACATACATAGATGCCGCCACACCCGTACTGTCACACTTTCAAAGAGTGAGATAAGCCACTGCATGTCATGACTAAACTAAAAGCAACTGCTTCTTTAAACCAAAAACAAAAGTTTGTTTGTAGGATGCTGGGATGTTTTTGGCCAAGGAGGGAAACCAAGCCCAGAAACAAACACCGCCACTGGTCACGAACCTTGACATCATGATGATAAGCTGTTCAGAGCAAAGGTCATGGCACAAGTCATACGGCATTCGGTATCATACCTACATTTAAAAAAAAAACAAAAAAAAAAAAAAAAAAATATATATATATATATATATATATATATT
>NW_015150754.1:4877-10003 GCF_000732505.1 Cyprinodon variegatus
AAGAATGTTTTATTTCTTATATTTTTAAATCGGTTTCCTTAGTTGGTAATCATCTTTGCTTCTTAAAAAAAAAGTAGTCATCAATGAAAGAGGAAAATGTTGTCATGCAATTATTTAAAGTTTTCTTAAGCTTTGGGAAATGCAGCAATGCAAGTCACTAAAGGTAAATCTGATTATTTTCAAAACAACTTTCTGTTCTATACAAAGTTTCTTGCTTATTTATTGTTTAACCTAATTTATTTACAGACTATAATCCCTCTTAATTTATTTAAGATTTTTATATAAGGAATGCTTAAAGTTTAAAAGGATATGTCTGATTTATCTGTGCTTTAAATCACACAATAACTAAGTATAAATGTTCAGGTTGTTTTCTGATGAGATTCAGATGGTGTGGATGTCTAAATAAATAGAATCGAGCTGCAAAAATGAGACCTGTGCAGTTTTATGAGGTCCCTGATGGCTGCAGAGGAAAAGATGAAACATGCTGATAAAAGTTAAACTGAGCACATGAAGTTATACGTCCCTCATAGGAGAAGATTTTAAAGATTAACTACATTTTAGTGTGTTTTGAGGCGCTGGGAGTATTTTACTTAAAAGGAAACAAAGAAGCAGCTAAAAACATTATGTGCATTTAACATTTCCTCAATTATTGAAACAAAATTTTCTCTTTCAGACCTGACTAGTGGGCACCAAACTGCCATTCTGGGACCGTCATAAGGTTTAAATTTTTATTACATAAAGATATAATTTGAATAACTGAAGAATATCTTTAAGTATCACAGAAATACATAAACTTGATCCCCCAACTGTTTTTTCTGCTGTTTTTTAAATTAGAAAATGGGAAGTAACTATGCTTCCTGAAAAATAAAACATATGTGATCAATGTGAATAATGCTTCAGTAGACAGCAGGAAATAAGTGGCGTTTAACGGCAAACCAAAAATATTAATCACTCTATAATGGTTTGTAAATGCAAATTAGGTACAAATTAATCTGAGTTTTTAATTTCTCATTTAGATAGTAAAAGAGGTTTTACACAAGATACTTTGCATTTGTTTCTTTCTGGAAAATCCCCCATAAACCCCCGTAAACCCAAACATTACTGTAACTAAAGTATGAGGTGTTTTAACACATTCTGTTTAAAAAACTACTTAAAGATCAAACTTCTGCATTCAGTGTGTTTGGAGGTTAGATTGGAGGCTATGGCACAAACACAAACTGATATTGGCTGGTTAATGCAAAAGATAAAATCATGGATAAATAAATACATACATAAATGTTTATTTTTATTTTTTTCATTAGGCTCTCAGGTCCTTGAACCCATTCCTAAATCTGGGAAACCGACCCCTTATTAAATTCTGCTTAGTTTTCTATTTTAAGTAACATTTAAACTACTATTGCAAAAAAAAAAATAAAAAAAAAAATAGAATATCTATTTATAGAAAACCTAGATTTCTATTAGGATGATGGACCTAACCATCACCTTTAGCCATGCAGACTGTTAATGTGTAACTGATGGTCCAGGGAGGGCCCTGGCCCCCACAGTGGGAGGTGCACTGGGGGAATTTAATGCCAAGGCAAAACAAAGCTTTGCTCTTGCTGAAACGTAGGTAGAAGCATAGAGGTGGGAATCTGGTGGCAATACTTTAACAACCATAATTTTGGGAAGATAAACTTCTGTCAAGATCTGGAGAACTGTGTGACGGCTGTCTCTGCCAGCCTGGTAGGTACATGAGACAATTATGGAGGACATTTATATAACTGGGAAATTGTATTTAGTGTCATTTGTGTTAAATGATTTCATTTATTTAATATATTTCTTAAAAAGAAAGCGATTGTGCGCAAAATAAGAATGTTTTATTTNATTTCATGTCAGTCAGAAGTTATTGTCAATCACATTTGTTTGTGAGCCCTGTGAAATCTTGTCTTCAGCGCGCCAGGAGTGAACCCATGCATGCACAGGGAGAACATGCAAATTACATGCAGAAAGACCCTAAATTGGAAATGGAGCCTTGTTCCTTGTTGATGCAAAGCAACAGTTGTACAGTTGTAGAACCTGTAACACCATGGAGCCCTGCGTAGTTTCCTTTTAATGCCAAGTAGTTAATAGTCGTCAGTTTGCAGTGATCACACTAGGTCTTATCATATATATCTAAATTCAGCTTTTGTGAAATAGGCCTCCTGTTTAACTAATGAGTATTTAGATCAGATGAACCTCTTGAAAGTAAACGATATCCGTGTATTCCTTTGTCACTGCTCTTCCCTCTTGGTGACACAGAAAACAGGATTGGTTTAAGTAGTTTCCTGATTCTAGGTGCAGGAAACCTAAAGTTTTGCAGAGGGGACATTTTCTTTACTGAGTTTTCTTTCGGTCATTAAAGAGGTTTTTTTATACTTTCACAATTTTTCTTGGTTAATAGCAAACCTCCCTGGTGGCTTTATTATTGGGATTGGCTCTGTGGTCCAAGTAAAGCCCAATATCTTTATCGCTTTGTTTGTGGAGGCAAGCATGATGTCTTCTCCACTGTGGAACTCTTGGAGCCAGTAGAGTGTTTGCACGATTTTTTATAAGTAGGGTTTTGTCCACACCTTGATTTTTTTCACTGGTAGTTTTGGGTCAGTAAAATTGCATGTGGAAGGCTGAGTTGTCTTCACTTGATTCAATGGAGAACTCTTGGAGGTAGTAGATTGTTGGAGGGACTCTTCCTNGGTCAGTAAAATTGCATGTGGAAGGCTGAGTTGTCTTCACTTGATTCAATGGAGAACTCTTGGAGGTAGTAGATTGTTGGAGGGACTCTTCCTTGCCATCGCGTTTTAAATGGCTCACATTTTTTGAAGTTCGTGTTTTCTTTGGACGATTTTCTGTGGGAGGCTGGGTTTCTCCCACACATTTCCAGGGTGTCTGCGATGTCTGCTCCTTGGAGGAACTCTTGGAGCTGATGGATGGCAGAATAGGCTTGGTTGGGGGATGTACAGCACCATGTTGACTTGCTGTCTTCTACTGCCTGGAAAAACTCTGACTAACATCAGAGGCAACCAAACCTGGTTTTTTATTACAGTTTTTTGAAATCCTTGGGCGCTTTTTTAGTGGCAATTTCTCTGCAGCAGGTGGACTGGCTGCAGAGAAATTGCATCTTTGCTCAATTTCAGCACAAATGCAACTACAGAAAGCCTTTTTTATGCAGAAGTTCTCAGTTTGAGCTTCAGGTGAGCTGGGAACAATTGCTAAACTTTCAACCGAGTCTCGGTTCTTAGAAGATAAACTGGGTTGTTGTTTTAAAGACATTGTACAAAAGTGTTTTTTTACACAAATGTTACCTGCTCTAAACTGTAAAATACACAGTGGGTTTATATCACTAAAGCTGGAAAAACTGCTTTTTTTATTGGGAAAGTAGTCGTCTTACCTGTTACTTGACAAGTTATCTACGAAAGAAACTCAAACTCAAGCTCTAAAACAAACAGCGAGACTACACCATTAAAGAAAAAAAACAGCCTTCTCCGTGCTAAAGCAGTTTTCCTGTTATTTGACAAGTTTAGTGACGAGATAACAAATGAAACGAAATGAAGACTGCTCCTTGTGCTAGTAAATGGGAACTGAACAGCTGCTCTACTTACAAACATTCTACGATGATGTCATCATAGAACAGTCATCTCATTAGAACACGCCTCCAGAGATATCTGTTCAACTGTTTGTGCATTGTTGTTATGATTTAAAAACCAGTCAGTCAGGTTCTATTAAATTAATTTTCTTGGTTGTGGTTAGTAAAATAAACTCTGCTTTCTAAACAGTAAATAATGATTGATGATGGGGCACCACACTGGAAAAAAAATCGAAATCTAGATGAGTAATTTTTTTCTTTAAATAAGTGCATTTGCTCTTGGATTAAGGAGGTAAAACAGACATTTTGCCAATGGAACAAGACAATTTACACTTGAAATAAGAAAACACAATTGCATTGTGCTATTTCAAGTGCATGTTATCTAATTATCTTATTTTAAGAGTAAAAATACTCATTCCATTGGCAAACTATTTTATTAACTGACTCAAATTAGGGGTAAATGCACTTAATTTAAGCCCTTTTTACTTATTTCTAGATTGTTTTTCCAGTGCATTTTATTCTGAAGCACAAACATATATATTCGCACCCACACACACACACACACACACATATATATACCGTATACACATTATATATAATTATATATATATATATATAATATATGTTATCAATATATATATATTTTTACCTAAATCATGGGGGGAGTTTTTTGAAAAAAATCATACATGAGGGGAATTACAGGTACATATCTGTTCTTTAAGTTGGGCTTAGGTTTAAAACTGAGGTGTAAATTCAGTTCAGGTAAGGGTTAGGGTAAGGTATATGCTGGTAATAGTTAGGAAAAGGGACTGGCTTGGGCCATATAAAATTAATGCAAGTGAATGAAATGTCCCCATATGTCATGAAAACAAAGCTGTGTGTGTATATGTGTGTGTGTGTGTGTGTGTGTGTGTGTGTGTGTGTGTGTGTGTGTGTGTGTGTGTGTGTGTATACAGTATACAGTTGTAATCATGTTTGAGGTGGAATTTGCATGGCAAACCAATGGAGTCAACACAAAGGTACTGTATCCAAAGATACATGTTTAAAAGTGAATGTTTTCCAATAAACTGCATGTTGGTAATAAAATGCATTTTACATTGAGAAAAAGGAGAGAGAGCATAACGTTAGAGATTGAACTAACAGATTCTGCAGAATAGGAGAATGGAGAATGAAGCAGAATGATGAAATGGGGGTCCCTATGTCCTCCAGAAGTCTAAGCCTATAGCAGCATAACTATAAACAGTGAATATCCAGTGGCTTTTTTGAGATTGTTTTGGGTGACAAAGAACCATGCTAATAAAAATCCCTCAAATACAAAACATAAATATTGTTGTGTGTTACATCATAATACCTCCAAAAAAGTTAAGACTTTCCCTGGTTAATGTACTGCATTGGTCAGTAACCATTGGTCAGAAACCATTAAAGTATAGATTACTCCACCAATTTGTAGAAATAATTTGGAACATTATTGAAATGAAATAAGCGACTAATTTTTGTTTAACAGTAACCTTTTGGTTTTGCAATTCCT
>NW_015150754.1:12389-14869 GCF_000732505.1 Cyprinodon variegatus
TATATATATATATATATATAGTAAAACATTTCAAACCTTTATTTCTTGTGATTTTGATTATTGTGGCCTAAAGACAAAAAAAAAAAAAAAAAAAAAAAAACATATTCAGTGTCTTAGAGAATCAGAATATCACACAAGATTGAACATTTTTAGGAGATTTTTTAAAACAGAAATGCCAGGCTTCTTAAAAGCATGTTTATTTTTTATTCGCTCAAAAATCTGGGGCTCCTTTTGCGCAAATTCAGCAACGCAGGGTGGCATGAATGAGAGCAAAATGTGCTAACACTATGGACATGGAACCACCTACTGGTTCTTTTGGCATTGTTGGAAGGTTTCAAGTCCTGCCAGAAGATGAATTCAGCATCTCCACTCCTTTAACCAAATCCCTGCTTCAGTTTTGACTTTACATAAATTTGTACATTGTATATAGTGGCTCATGATGCACTGACTCCAGCCTTGTTAACTCCTTGTGAAGTTTTTGAATGGATTTTGTGTCAGTCTTCACCAGGCTGTCTGCAATTATCCATGTCCACATGTCAGTTCAGTTAACTATTTGTGTCATCATGCATTGTTGATGACACATGAATTTTAACAAGCCTATAAATCTGTCACCAAATCTCACTACTATCACCTTTGAACATTTCCAGAATAAAAGCTTTCCTATCATGGTTCTTTTTCTAATAGGCTAGATTACTATTATAGCCTTGACTAATCTTTATTAGAATTAATCAGGTATTTATCATAGAGTTGACCATGAACCTTGACCTTCCTATTGATGGCTATTGCTTAGATTAAACATAAAATCTCTCTTCTTCTCTAAAGAAGAAGCTGGTGTCCATGTTGTAGCTGTCTAAAAGAACAAGCTTTACATATAGATTAATAATAGAGATTATGATTTCCACCTAAACACCATAATTCCATGTAAAGTTCCATAAACAAATCAAAGAATCCACCTTTGGTAAGGGGAAGACTCAAAAACATTGTATAATGCTTTTCTTAAAGAGGCCAGAAAATTGATGTTTCTAACAGCACTTATATTTATTAAATATTATCCAGAAATAGTACTGTTTAAAACTACAGTAAAGGTTTTAAACTAAAGACAAGAAACCTTTTGAAATATAATGCTTAGCCACCCTATAGTACTTTTAAGTTATGTACTTTTTAACTTGTAGGTTTCAGATATTGGCTTTTTAAAAGAAAGAAGCTATTTTTATTCTAATATTTGATGTTATATACGGTACTTTTGTCTCAAACTCATATGGAGGAGTCAACATCATTCAATCAGCAAGAGTATGAAGGCTGGTCAGACTTGATTGAAAGATAGATGTTAAAAGGAAATCCTGGCAGAAATGCTGTGTGAGATTGCAACATGTTCAGGATTAGGAAAAAGGTTTAATTTGTAACAGCACAGAGAACCTGAACATAAATCACAGTAAAACTAATGGAATGGTTTTAAAAAACAACAACAACAACAACAAAAAAACAACTCTTATACTACAGACATACCTTAACAAATCCAGAGATTTGAAAGCAAAGATTGTTTTCTATATCTAAATAGATATGTTTGGATTTTTTTTTTATATAACCTGGTGGGTGAATTCAAATGCACACCACACTTTTCAGATTTTTTTGTCCGTGATAAAGAACTAAAGCCTATCACATGTGTATGATTGACTACAGCAATGTATACCAGTAAATTACAATGATATTTGTGGTTTGCATTGTCAAAAACAGTGAAACATTTTAAATTTGTTTACAAACATTAAAGGCTATCATCCTGTCTAAAATTTAAGCGAGTGCTGAATATTTATCACAGCAGGATGTTTATGTAAAAAATAATAACTGGTCTGCTACAGTGAATGCAGTTTCTGTTAACTGTCCCTAACATCGAGGCATTCTAAAAATATATTTAAATTTTTCTATAATATAATTTGACATACCAAATGCAGGAAAGGGAATTTTTCTGCAGCATTTTATTTTGTTGTTTAAGTTCAGAACTTGCAGACTGCAGCAGCCTAAAATGTTTTATTGTTTATTCATTCCATTCCTTGTCAGCTCTAGATTTTTTTTTTTTAAATGCAAAATATTATACATTTTTAATTCTTGTAGAAATTGTAGTTTGTAACAACATACAGATGGTCTACATTGGACATGGGACTTGATAAGTTTTGATGTGCTAATATGTTCAGCTTAGTTTTGAAGGTATTTGTTATGCTTTTTCTGTTTGAGGTCAAACACACACTGTGCCTCTCAGCCAAACTCCTACATTTCATCTCAAAGGGCAAGTTTTAGAGGCGCTGAGGTGTTGGGTTTCATAAAAGCACAGATAAGATCCAATGGATTCTCGACCTTGCCTCTTGCCAGTCCATGCATGAGATGATCTTAAAGAATGTTTTATTTCTTATATTTTTAAATCGGTTTCCTTAGTTGGTAATCATCTTTGCTTCTTAAAAAAAAAGTAGTCATCAATGAAAGAGGAA
>NW_015150754.1:16489-47086 GCF_000732505.1 Cyprinodon variegatus
ATTGTATTTAGTGTCATTTGTGTTAAATGATTTCATTTATTTAATATATTTCTTAAAAAGAAAGCGATTGTGCGCAAAATAAGAATGTTTTATTTTCACGTGAATCGGGCGTCCAAATATTTATCCTAAAAAATAATTATTAATATGACCTAAAGTACTCGCTATGCAGGCATGTCGGTAATGAATGCAAAATATATGAACGTAAAAACGTAGTAATTATCAAACATAAACGCTATTCAATAACTTAAAAATGTTTTGGTATTGAAAATGACGGGACAGACCTTATGAAATTTAGGGGCCACAGTTAATTTAAATGTCTCAATGCCATTTGTATCGAGTTGTGAGATTTAGGAAAAACGTTTTTATGCGTTTTAAATGTAAAAACAATGTGTAAAATTGTAATATTGATAATGATACGAACAAACAAGCATAGAAGAAAGAGGAGAGTCAGAAACGACAGGCCGTCTTTGAGGTGAAATCTCACCAGGTGATGAACACACCTGATAAAAACTTTAATCTCAGGCACGTGCAGGGTTGAGCGCAATCAGTGACGATGACACTCAGCTGCGCGTGAAGCGGTGGTTTGCAAATCCGTTTTTTTTATTTTTTTTTTTATTCACCCGTTCTTTATAAATTATAATCTCTAGCAATTTTTTTTTAAAACTATTTTTCATATTTTACAGTGACCTCCAATGTGAGCGACCAGGCCGTGAAGGAAATATAAGGAGGAAATAATCTCCTTCCATTCTTATCCAGGCTGGGACGTCGCTGAGGCGGACACCATGTCAGAGGGGAAAACGCTCACTGCGGAGGCAATTTTCTCTCAGCTGCAGCAGGAGCAAGCCTTTTACGACACAGTAGGTGTTTTCAATATCAAATTAACTTTTCCTCCACTATATATTAGGAGAGAGCGAGACAGGCCGATAGTTGTAAAAACAAGGACGAACTCTCACAAGCAGGACTAGTGCTCCTGAAAAAATATTTATTTGGCTGTTTGCATAACAAAAAAAAATTTTTTTTTAAAGGATTAAACGAAAAACTAACAAATACATGTTGAGTTTACATGCTGAAAGTCATTTTGGCTCTTAAACATTTCAAAACCTGTAACAAATCATTGGAAAATGAAAACTATTTCCACAAATAAAAGCAATAATCTATTAATTTGATTTTTGTTTATGAATGACTAAATTAAACCACAAAATAAAATAAAAAAACACCTAGCCATATACTAAATTTCCCAAACAGTTCTTATTTAAAAACTTAACTTGTTCAGTTAGTCATGTTTACTCTCAACTCCTTTGTTACTTAAAATAATACATTAACTGACCTGATTTCTCCATCTTTGGAAATATTTGGTATATTGCTTTGTAATACACCAGAAAACAAACCAACTTATTAACAACATATTGTCATGCACCGGGCCTTTCAGTTTTTTTTTAAATTAATTTAATTAGTCAAACTTAGATTAATTTTATCTTTAAAACAATGATTTATCCCAATCGGTTAGATGCTACAAAGCTCACCACACAAACATTTTCAGCTAATATCTTAATAATCCAGCAGAGATGTACAATATCTGCACTTTTACCTAAATGAGATAACATTAATTCTTAAATGACTTAATTCTAAATATTTTTTTTATGGTAATTCAAAGCCTACAACGTCAAATGGATTAATATTTCAACACATTTTTTTATGATAATAATGATAACTGAACTTTATTGATCTCACATTGGTGAAATTTTCCTCTGCATTTAACCCATCCCCTTGGGGAGCAGTGGGCTGTCCTTGTGCGGTGCTCAGGGAGCAGTGTGGGGATAAGGGTCTTTGCTCAGGGACCTAAGAGTGCTGGCTGTGGGGATCAAACAGAGTACTTGTAACCTTCTCAGGGCACAAGCGGACTGCTCTTAACATTCTGTGCCTTCAAGTGTGTATTTAGTTTAGTGTTTTTAATTATCTTATTGTAAACACTTTTTAAAAAGTACTATTTATCAAGAAAGCCAGTAAATCTATATGCCAATTGCTTATTTACTATGGTTTCATTTCCTAAGAGATTTTTTAATCTGGTCTTGTTTTTTTTCTAAACTATAAAAAAAAAGGAGTGCAATAAGAGTAATACATGCATTTAGTAAGGGTACAGAAACTGAAACAACCACAACATAAAGTAAACATGGCAAATTCAGCTTCTTCTCTGAAATTCAAATTTTCTAATCACTGGGTAAAAAACGGCTTGAATAAGTTTCTTATCTGTACTTTAATTATTAAAGATATTATGAAGTATGTTTACTTGTCACCAACAGGGTTCCTCAGGAGCTGATGATATCTTTGAAGAAGACTCCTACTCTCCATCCTCCCTCTCCTCATCCTCCTTGTCCTCTGTCCCTCCAGTTTCCTCCCAGCAGGTGAAGATCCTGTGCACCTCCTGTGGTCAGGAAATTGTGGACAGATACCTTCTCAAGGTCCGAATCATTCCTCTACTGCTGTAGATAATGATGATGCTGGTAATTGTGGCAGTCTTACAAAAAAAAGTGTTTAACTACAGTGTTAAGGAATATAAACAAATTCTAATACTTTTAAATGTAGTCTCTTATCTTTTAGAAGTGAATTGCATTGCTTCTTTTTAATCCAAAATGCCTCCAATGTCCCCTCTGTACAGGTGAACAACTTGTGCTGGCATGTGCGTTGTCTAGCATGCAGTGTATGTCAGACATCACTGGGGCGACATGTGAGCTGTTATGTGAAAGATAAACAAGTGTTTTGCAAGCTTGATTACTTCAGGTATGTAAATATTGTTTGAATATTAAGAAAAAGAAGTTTAAACTTATTTGGTTGATCTGTAGGGAGCAATCAAACAAACACAGGAAATGGTCTATTTAGATTAAATATTTTATAGCCTTGTAAAAAATGTCCATTGAATAAAATATTGGGATCTAATTGTGTTCTTCTATTATTCTATAGCTAAAAGCAATATTATATTCTTTTTTGTTTTCTCTTATTTAGGAGGTATGGCACTCGATGTGCACGTTGTGGCCGCAACATCCATTCTACTGACTGGGTGCGCCGTGCAAAGGGAAGCACCTTCCACTTGCCATGTTTCTCCTGCTCCTCTTGCAAAAGGCAGCTCTCTACTGGAGAGGAATGTGGACTGCTTGAAAACAGGGTCTATTGTCGAGCTCACTATGACATGATGATGGAGAATCTGAAACGTGCTAAGGAGAATGGTGAGCATGATGGGCTAATGTTTGATTGCAAAGTTAAACACTTTTAGTGCCTAAACCTCCTGCTAAGTATTTTATTATAAGTCATTTAGAGCAACACATCCTACAAATGAGCATCCATAAACCAGGAAGCATCCTAAGCATTACTAAGGGTTTCAGGAGTTACCTGCTATTTATCATTTGTGCAATGTTGATTTGAAGAGCAACCAAGCCAAGATGACCAAGCCAACCAAGATGATCCAAGCATTACTCCCCGACCTGCAAAGAGAGCCAGGACCAGCTTTACTGCTGACCAGTTGCAGGTACTTGGACTTGGTGGTTATATTTCACTGAGCCCTTTTCTCCTATACTAGGCAGATGATAAAATTGATCCTTTAAAAAGTTCTTGTCATTTCACCCCTTAGCTCCCACAGACCGGCCCCGCTACATTTTAACGTCACATTTTGTTCTTCATCTAATAGCAAGCTTATTTGTAAACAAAACCCAACATGTTAAACCTATATTTCATATATTAAGAAAAAAGGGTTTTTTTAATATATAAAACAATTTATTTTTTGAGAATGTTTAAGAAAAACTGTGCAAATTAACAAACACCTCCAAACATCACCAATCTGACGACAAAGCTTGACTCATCATTAAAGATAAAATATTTATCTTGCACATCTAAAAAGACATAATATATACATATCAAAATATTTTACATTGAGTGGATGGGGTGGCGCCGTAGTGCCCTCTATTAACCAGGCGCCACTGCAGAGACCTTTCTTTGCATTACTGCAGAAATTAAAGGCTCCAGAGAAGCACTTATCTTGTTCATAGCTGACACTGAAGATCATTTTAAAGAAAGACTGATGAAAAGTTTAATAGGTTCTACGAACTACGGCAGACTGGCGACCTGTCCAGGGTTTTCTCTGCCTCTCGTTCTTAGACTGCAAGAGATAGTGACCACTATGGAATAAGCGGGAGAAGATGGTTGATTCTAACAAGTGTTTACCACTGTAAAACTCTGTCTCTCCATATCTGTAGGTGATGCAAACTCAGTTTGCTAAAGATAATAACCCAGATGCCCAGACACTGCAGAAGCTGGCAGAGAGAACTGGTCTCAGCCGCAGGGTCATTCAGGTAATTTTTATAAAACGTGATTAGAAGTAATGTGATTAGACTTTTTTTTTTTTTTCCCCCTTTGTACACACTCATTCTGGGTATATAAGCAGTCATTCCTTTCATTAAACAAGGCAATAAAGATAAAGTAATTTTAAAGTACAATGAGTCATGTTGCTTTATATTAAATACACTTGCAACAAAATTAGTATCATATAAACATTACACATGTTTTCAAAATACATCGCACTTAAAAGTCATGAAGGTTATGTATGCCTTTTAGTTGGTCCTCATTTTCTTTTGGCCATCAGGCTGACTGTACCACTGGAAGAGAGGAATTCACTAACTTCTGAGTAATTTAAGCTTTATGATGCTTATTTGTGGTGAAAATGATTAAAATAAAAACAGGTAACAGGTATATAATGTATGTTTGTAGGCAGATGAGATCAGCCTGTTATCTTCACTATCAGACTGTTTTCAGGTTGTTAATGAGACTGATGGGACCTTGATGATTGCCTATTTTGTTAAATAACCTTTTTTAATGTATGCAAGGAAAAAAATTAAATATTTAAAAAATTTTAATCTCCTTGTTTGGGGAGTCATGCTACCTTACAGGTATATGAATCAGATATGCATGTTTCAAAACAAAAATAGTATATTTATACCAACCAAACTCCCTATCAGTATTGAGACGTCATACATGTAATCTCCCCTTTCTCAGGTCTGGTTTCAGAACTGCCGAGCTCGTCAAAAGAAACACATCAGTCCAATGCAAGGCTCCTCTAACATGGTGACATCATTTGGTCCTGGTCAGCTGACTCCACCCTTGATTGAGGATCTACAGTATACTACCTATCTTTCTCCTGACACGCCCCTTCTCACTACTCTGACTTATATGGATGGTAAGCTATAAAAACCCTCATCACTGTACTTAACTCCTGCTGCTAGAATCAGCCAAACAGATATTTCACCCAAATCTCATGATGTATTCATTTGGCTTTAGGAATCTATTTCTGAAATGAACAATATTGTTTCTAAAATTCACATCAGATCATTTTCAAGACCAAATACACTGAAATTATTTTGATTACTAATTCCTAAGATAATCCTGATTAATTCTGCTTTCTTTGTTTCATGTTTATCTTTCTCTTAGTTCCACTCCAAGCTCCTGACCAACTTTTGCTTCAGCCGGTCATATCAACTTCCATGATGCAGCTTCCAATCAGCCATGCTTGAGTTCTAGCACATCTCTTGAAAAAAAAAAAAAAAAAAAAAAAAAGTTTAAAATGTTTATATAGAATCTGAAATGGAAATGATCTGCTTATTAGTCTTGTCGAATGTATAGGAGGCTATGGATCACTATCCTGTAGGATAAGAGCACTGATCTGCCCGTATTAACTGAGGTGTTGGCATAATAGAAGATAAACTTGTAAAATTGATTAATTTAACTATATGGATCCACATAAGATGTTAAAATATAAATGTTTAAGATGAAACTTCTTTCTATATTTATGTTATGAACTTATATTTATTTTTACAAATGAATGAGATGAGGCACTTTGTTTATGAATTTAAAGTTATATGTGATTTTCTTTTTGTTAAACACGTAAAAGAGACTGTTCACATTTACAAAGGGGAAATTAAGATGTTTTTTTTCTAATGAATTTTTGTGGTAAGTTACTGGACTAGGTCACATAAAATTAATAAAACCACCAGAGATTCACATGAATAGAAAAATGTCCTTTTCTCTGTTCACCTCAACAGTAGAGTGTGCAATTCAGTAAAAATACAGACTGCCTTCCTGCTGGTTCTGTCACACTACACCACTAACCCCCCCTCACAGTCAATTTAACCACCTTTGAATTTGTTAGTGTGCTAATTGAAGCCCAAAAGCTGTATAAGTGATGGAAAACTGCCTTATCATAAAACAAAATTTAGGAGCCATTACATTGCGCACAGTTTACTGACCTGTTTGTTAGAAATACTTTTTTTTCTTTTAATTTGATAACTTTATTAATATATTAAATTAAGCACAGAAAACTGATTTGATATTTCTACGGAATGAAAGGACAATATGAGGACCGATATTTTTGCTTGATTCTATTTCTTTGCTATTAGTGTTGACATCGTTTCAAAAAAAATAAGTATTCTTGGTCTATCCAAGATCATTTACTATTTATTTTATGATATATGGTAAGCTGTTTAGCATCCTTTTTTTTATCTAGTTTTTTTTTTTTTTTTACGATTAACGTTAAGTAAGATTTAAGTAAGATTTGTTCCAAAACTACATTTTTTCCAACAAAAAGCTACTTTTTAAACTTGAGTAGGCCTACTCATAATATAAATGTTCTTGTATCAGCCTTATTAGGTTTTGAAAAAGAAAGCTATAGGTCTTTAAATACAAGTTTAGAATTATGTCTAGAATAACTAAAGTGTTAGTTTGAACTAGAAATAACTTGATATACTACTAATATTCCAAGATAACATCCTTAAACTTTTAGTGAGGTTATGTAAAATGACAGACTGCCGTTGTGAATGAACATCAACATTGAAACCCGAGAATCTGAAATTTTTTTTTAACATGATCCTACACTGCAGAATGCAGAAGTTTCACAGTAGTAAGTGGTAGTATAGTAAGTTTTTACAGTAGTAACAGGTCACATCATTCAAATGTCATAACTACAACTATGGGATTTTTAAAAAATATGATTCCATCAGTTAATGCGTACAATTTTTATGCCCAAAAGAAACTGTTTTAAAAAGAAGTTGTCTGCTGCCTGTTTCAAATTTATTCTTACTTTCAAACATGAGCACCTAATAGTCTTGTATTTATTTATTTTTTTTAGATAAAGTCTCATTAAATCACTTCACTGACCTGATTACTACTAGCAAGGTAGCAAAAAGCTCATGGCACAGATATGCAAATGCAAGACAAAAAAACAATTATGGAAGTTTTTTTTTTTTTTTTTAATCTGTTTGACTTTATATGTTACATCAGTATTTTTAATCACCATAAATAGAAATAAAGTAGACTCTTGCACAGTAAGAGCCTTGGATGTTTTTATTTATGTAATTGCTTGACACAAGTTTCGCATATTTGTTAAATGGGGTTATTCCCTTTTAATCATTTACCTCTAATAGAATCCCTAGTTGCACAGTAGCTCCTAGAAATGACCTAATTAAATTTATTAATTATTAATTTATATATACAGATATAATCTGTATATCACTGTATCCAAAGTGATATATATTTATAAAATAGGTACTAGACGAGAAAATCCTTAAGCCATCATCCAAAAACAAAATCAGACTACTCACTCACAGTCCTACCATAACACGGCCGTCCAGCTACACTGACGAGCAAGGAATACGTTCAATATGACCACGGTGTTGGAGGAGCTTGAGAGACAAGCTCAGGAGAAAGAATCTGTTTAAAGTTAAACTATTACGGTAGTTGTGCAATTAGAGAGATGAAAGTGCTTAAGGAACGATACCAAAACAGAGGACAGTTTAAAATGTGCTCCAACCCATGCATGGGATATAAAATAAATAAATTAGAAGAGGATGCTTTGCTCTGTAATAAAAATAAACTTCTGTCCTACATGCAAAACTGTAAAAACAGTAAGGAAGGAAACAAGCACTGCCCATCATGAGGCTTGAACACATCATCCTCATGATGAAGCATGCCGATATAGTGCTGCGTTCCGATGCTTTCTGTTAATAGGAACAGAGACATCTGTAAGAGTTAAGAGATGGTGCCAAGTTCAGGGCAAAACAAAGAAAATCTAGCTGCTGTTAGGAATATCATTATTAATGATGTGTGAGACTTTTTATCCCTAATATTACAGTACCTGCCTGTTACATGTCAGAACTAATGTTTTCCCAAGTAGTTTATCTAATTAGGACAGCTCCTCTGTCCAGATATACAATTAGCTACAACTTATGTATATAACAGAGATTTGAGAATGAAATGGGGCATGGACAGAGTGGATCATTCTTAACAGTGAGTACTCTGTCTTTTTTATCTGAATCACTGTAATATTTTGATAATGCTGGAGCCTTGAAGGTCTCCTTAAGCTGCAAACTTTCTTTGGCTCTGTGGTGGCATCAGCCATCTTCTATGGAGCTGCATGTTGGAGCAGTGGCTTATCTGTAGCTGAGAAAAAGTGGCTGGATAAGCCGATCAAGAGGACCAGCTCTATGATTGGATGCCCTCTGGACTCAGTGCAGGAGGTGGGAAACAAAAAAGAGCATAATTAAAATAACACCTCTGTTGGATAATGTCTCCAACTCTATGCATGAAGCTGTTGCAGAACTGGAGAGCTCCTTCAGTGACCGACTGCTGCACCCTAAATGCACCAGGGAGCGTTATCACAGATCCTTCCTCCCAGCAGCAGTAAGACTTTATAATCATCACTGTTCCCAACAACCACAATAAGCAGTTTCTATCTTGTGCAAAATGATGGCAGCATGTCATTTAACTGACCATCTCTGGTGTTGCTGCCATTTTTACATATCCACTACTGTAAAAAAGGTCTGCAGCTGTACATTGATTATTTATTCTTCAGATAACTGCACAGTATTTGATTGATTTATCTCACAGTGGAGAAATGTACTTTTATATTTTCTTTTATATTAGTAAAAAAACTACACAGTACATTATTTTATTTATTTTTATTTTTGCAACTTTCGCTTATTCTGTAATTTGTATACCCATTTCAATGTTTACATTTGTGCGACCACTTGTACACTGAAAAAAAATAAAAATTTGCAACCCTTTTTTGCATTTATTTGATCCTATTTAGTTACTTTAACATAATTGTTTTATGTCCTATCCTGCTAACATGAAACAATTGTGTTAAAGTAACTACAAATGATTAAGTAAATACCACTAACGGCTGCATTGTTTTTTCAGTGTAGGTTTTGGACAAAAAAAAAAAAATACTCCAAGTTGTTTAAAAAAAGGAAATCAGCACCCTCTAGTGGATAATGAGTAAAAAAGCATGTAAGGAATTCACATCATGAACAAACAAATGCTCTCGAATAACATTTTCTTAGGCAGATATCTTTGCTTCATAAATATGTATACTATCGTTTACTATGCTTCTATTTTTTTTTCTCGGTTAAATGAATTTTCTTAATACTGATAAAGAAATTACGTAATCTTATACCTTTATTTTGAAAACGGTCGAGACGTTTAACCGGAAGTGGGGTTTAGCATTTTGGCACGCGCAGCTCACTAAGGAAAAGCTTCGGCGTTTATCAGCGGCAGGGAACTGTAAACACTAGCCTCCCAGGCTACTTCTCTATCAGTCATATATGGACGGAAATATAAGGTAAACCTCGTTTTAAATATTCCTGCCTCTGTTGCTGTGGATTTTCTGCACTGTAAACCAATAAACAAACGTTATTTTTGCAAAGGTTAGCTAACATTTTACCCAGTCTGTGGTTTGTGTCCTAATCTACACCTAAAGCGCTAACAGCTACATATGTGTGAGAACTTTGAAGCTCGTAAAGGTCTCATTCACATCACATTAACCCATGTTTCTGTAATAAGTTATATTTTGTTCAAAGACAGTATGTACCTGGGGAGTGCTCACAGTGCTAGCTCTCTAGCCTCTCCCAGATACTCACTGGGGAAGTTAACGTCGCTTATTTTAGTCTTTAAAATGGATATTTTCTTAGTCTACTAATGGGTTTCTATCTTTTTCTGAATATATTCAATATTTTAATACACTAAAATGTTTATTTTATTATTAGCCTCCTTCTTGGCCATTTAAAAAGCCACCAGTTGGCCTTTGTTAGCTTAGCTACTTGTTTATCAGTAAAAAAAATGTAGAATAACTTATTATTGAGTATTGTAGAAGTAAATGGCTTTTGTTGGCTTATTTGTCTGGAGCCATAAAGTTTGTGTCATCATGTGTTTCAAATGGGATATAGTCACTACCAAACTTCGTTTAATAGACCTAGGAGAGGTAATATTACAACAATCATAAGTATTAAACATACATTTAGGGTGCAGTTTATACATTAGTTACGCTTAAAAGTACAGAAACAAGTTTGCACTTATATACAATTTTAGAAATGTTCCCCAAAAAGTTCATATGCACTGTAATACAGAACTGTAATCATTACTGACTTATATCTATCCAGACATTAATTCACAAGGATATTTTTTCTCTAGTTTTTATGGAAAAACAGTATGAAACTAGTCAAATGTTTTGAAAATGACCAAGTTTAATCATTGCCTAAATTGCCTACTGGAAAGAGAGCAAACTAGCCAATATTAGATTGAAAAGCTTTACATGCTACCAAGTGTTAGAAGTGACCAGAGCGTCTTTTAGAGAACCCCATTAATTGATAGCAGAGGTTTTTTTTGTATTATATTGTATAAAATGATGTTAACAATACATTATTATTACAATATTAGATCCACACTTCAATAACAAAAGTTTACTCACCTGCCTTGGCTTGAATCTGAACATATGCGACACCCTGTCCTCAATCCATTGGGGGAGCTATGACTTGGTCCACCCTTTGCAGTTGCATGGCTTCAACTCCTCTGGGAATGCTGTTTACAATTTTTAGCAGCGTCTTTATTGATGCTTTCTGAAAATTCTTCCAGAATGATATTTGGGAGGTTATATACTGAAGCTGAATGAGAAGGCCTGGATCTATTGGGCTCTGCAGGACGATCAAGCTCTTCCACACCAAATGTTTTCATCCATGTCTTAATGGATCTTGCTTTGGTTTACTCTTGTGTTGGAAGACAAACAATTTCCAAACTATCCCGAAAAAAAAGTTGTTAGCGTGGAATTGTCAAAAATATCCGGGTATGCTGAAGGATTCAGGGTTCCTTCACTAGAACTAAGGGGCCAGACCTGTTTTATATGAAACAATCCAAAAACACATTTCCCTTTCCACTTTGCACAGGAAGTACTGTTTGCTTGCACTGTAAACACAATCTAGAAACTAGTAAAACATTTCTTAAATTAAGTGTATTTACCCTTAATTTGAGTAGGTAAATGCTATGATTTGCCAATGGAATGAGTATTTTTACTCTTAAAATAAGAAAATTAGATAATATGCACTTGAAATAAGACTGTGCAATTGTGTTTTCTTATTTTAAATGTAAATTGGCTTGTTCTATTGGCAAAGTGTCTCACTTACCTCCTTAATTCAAGAAAAAATACACTTATGTTAAGAAAAAAATAACTTAGCTAGATTTAGATTTTTTCCAGTGTGGCATTTACCAAACCCAGGCTCATCCATCAGATTTCCTGACAGAGAAGCACAATTCGTCACTCCAGAGTCCATTGGCAGCATGCACCACAGCAGTGCACCCAGCACCCTGCATTGCGCCCAGTGATTTTTAGAAACCAATTTGAAGGTCACACATTGTCTAAATGACTGCAGGGATTGACTGCAGAACGTTTGTGACCTCTGGGCCACAGCACCCCCACCCACCCCGCGCGTTCGTTTACGTCGCCTACAATTTCATGTCTTACCTTCAGTTTTCGCAATTGCTTCTACTTTGTGTGATACCACTGACAGTTGAATATTAAGGATAAAGTAAATTTCACGACTGGGTTTGTTAAACAGGAGGCATCGTATCGCAGTAGCAAGCTAGAATTCACTGCACATTCCTGAAAGAGAGTGTCAAATGTTTGCAGAAATAGTCTGCATGGTTAGGTACTTGATTTTTAAACACCTGCAGCCATGGAAGTTGTTGAAACACCTGATACCAATTATTTGGATGGGTGAGCAAATATTTTGATGATAAATTCTACTTGATAGCTTATTTGTTGCCGATGTTTGATCTCAGTCATATAACAAAGTTAAAAAATAACATATTACTTTAAAGAAAATTTGTGCAGAAAGTTTAAGATTGACCTAAACAAGGTTTAAAAATGTAAAAAATGGAGATTTGTTGTGATTTTATATTGTCTTCACAGGTTGACCTGAACCAGATATTGTTCTTCAGTGCATGGACACAAAGCCAATGCGAAGGTAGGTATAACATCACAGTAGTACTTTGCTCTTTCTGAAAACACTTAGAGCTCTGAGGGCCGTTCAACCGTAGTAGTGGAAAACGGTGAAATGCCACAATCTCCTATATGGTTCCAATGTCGTCCCAACAACAATCTTAACAGCTCTTTCAGACAGGAATTCAACATATCACTGATCTATGGGGGATAACTGGATGAAAATACTGTGTGATGAAAGGAAAAACAAAAATGTCTCCACATTGATTCAGCTACAAGACGGATAAACAGCAAGGCTTAGTTTTTATGACAAAACTCTTATTGAATTTGGTTAAAATTGAGATTCTCCACTGAAAGTCTGCAGCTTAGCTATTAGTGGTTTGGTTTGATCTGACCTCTTCTCTGTTTCTCTATCCTTGTCATTTAAACCTCTGGTCATTTTCTCCCTCCTTGGGTTAATGACTGTTACGGTTTAACAATACTGAAATAAATTATTGCTGAAATTAGGTGCTATGCATCAAGGCTCTGTCCATGTGATATATTTAATGTGACTAGTTGTTTGTTTTAGCATCAAAAGATTTTTAAAGTGATAAGCTGAGAAAGATATTCAGAAACTATGATTCCCTTTTTTCCTCCAGCAGCTGGTTGGCAACTCAATTTAGGACTATTTATCTAGGTCAGAGGTCTACAACCTGTGGCTCTTTGGACCTTTTACAATGGCTATTAATAGTGGCTAAAAAACGATAATGAGTTGAATAATTGTTTGTTTTTTGTTTTTTATGGTAGATTAATCAATGCCATTCTTAAAAGCGTGAGCAGTTTTTTTTTTTAAAGAACATATGAATTTAATTTTCACAACAGAATGACATTAAAGAATCAAAAATATGGATTTTAGATCTACATTTCTTGTCATTAGTGTGAAAACTGTTTTACTTTTTTTTATTTTTATTTTTTTTTAACATAGAATAATATTCTATAGAACAAAATCCAATCCACTTTATGAAACTTTTATGTTTTGTCCTTATTTTAAAAACTAAAAACAGCAAATAAACTGTTTGATTTTCAAATGGCCAATATATTTCTTTTTAATATTGAACAAAAATATAAAGTTTTAGTTAAAGGCCATGTAACATTCGTGGATCAGTCTGAGCGACCTTTATATAGCTGGACTCGGGGTAAAATGGCTCTTCAGCTTAGACAGGTTGCAGACCCCTAATCAAGGTCTATCTTTACTATGAACCCAGTGAAAAAGAACACTCTGTTTATTAAATTTGTTTCACACCATATAGTTAAGTCATCAATCACCAAAATAATGCTCAGCTCATGTTAATGTTTTGTGGCCCTAATGACTTGACTGAAGAATAAAGAAGAAACGGAATGTGGCCACACACACCCACATTCTATAAATAAAACTGCTGCCTTCACAATGGCTGAAAGCACCAAACCCTCTGTCGAAAACTAAAGAAAAGGAACATGTTGCATTAGCATGTATACATCGGTTAATGGGGTTGATGAATGAATGAGAGGGGGAGCTGATGTTGAATATCAGTATCATCTGATTAAAGTTGTTTCTGAACATTGATAAGTTGTTGCTGCAGATAAATTTTATTCAGGACAAATAGATCAAAAGTACAACTCTTCAGCTATTAATTTCTGCTTGTGACAAATTTAGCAAGAAGGTGGAAACATGGTGATGTTAAGCCAACTCGCCCCCATACCATTGCCTAAACTATGTGTTTTCAAGTGAAGGTGTTGTAATATTTTACTGAACCCTAAATGTGTGAATACTAAATAACTTGGGCTATGTTCACACCGCAGCCTGAAGTGACCCAAATCTGATTTTTTTGGCCCATATGTGACCTGTAGCTGATCTTTTCATGGCAGTCTGAACAAAACAGATTAGATTTTTTTTCCAGTGTGACCCAGACCACTTGGCTATGTGGTCCTGAATCCGATACGAATCTGATCTTTTCAAATGTGACCTCTGTCTGAACGGCCAGGTGGCATTCATCCGACCTGAACGCCATTAATACCCGACAAAGGTCACTATTCTGGGTCCTGCTATGAAGAAGCAGCAAGAAAAACAACAACCATGGCAGACGATGATGCGGAGAGCAGTATTTATGTTTAACCGTCTTGAAAAGATTGTGTTATTATGGTTGGGAAAGATCGCTAGATGCGCTCCGGCACTACCACCCATGTTTACTTCCGTAAACACAGAGCACGCTGGCCTCTACTTCACATGCCGGACAGTTGCGTTGTATGACTGCAGTTCACACAGGAGATCACATAGAAGTTGCATATATTTGGAAATGAGAACGGCATTTAAAAGAAAAATCGGATTTCACAAAAAAATCAGAATTGAGCATCAAGGCCTGCAATATGAACGTAGCCTTAGAGGCGCACGTCAATGATGTGACCCATAATGTTCCAACACTTGTAACATGCAAACTCAAACCCTTATACTCAGAACACTTATAATTATCAGTACAGAATAAAAAAAGTCCTGAAAAGGCCAAAGTAGCCAAACCATTAAAGGTGTTTAGGCATCACTAGGTGGACAGCTGTTTTATAAAGCAATCTAGTCATGGCAGCAAGTGGTTCCCTTATAGCACAGGTGTCAAAGTCATTCCAGAAAGGGCCATGTGGCTGCTGGTTTTCTTTCCACCCAAGCAGTAGCACACCATTCATCTCATCAAGGTGAGTCTAGTCTTAACCTGATGACTTGATGGGATGAATGGAGTCTGGTGTGCTACTGCTTGGGTGGAAAGAAAACCAGCAGCCACACGGCCCTTTCTGGAATGACTTTGACACCCCTGCCTTATAGCGATGTAGGTGCAGTGTTGTGTCGGCCTGCTCAGAGGTGTGGCTGCAAGTTAGCAGGTGAATGCAATCTTAACTGATCAGCAGCACACCTTGACAACCCAAATATTATAAATGAACCTGCCAGTCATTCACTGCTGTCCAAAAGAGCTTTAGGCTGTATAGGTTGTCCAAAAATAAGGGAATTATTCCAAAATAATGGTAGAAGGGTAGAATGGTAGAAGAAAATAAGCTACCGGTAAGTTTGCTAGTTGCTCCAGGTGAATTGGGTTCCAAAACCAAATAATGATGGTTGAGTATGATATTTACTGAAATGGATCTTTAAATGATTTTTGGTTGGTGCTGTGAAAATCTGTCAAGCTCTGCTTCAAAGGGACTGTGTTCTCTGTTTTAAAACGACTGGGGGGTGGGAACTGGCATCATCTGGTGTGGATACGTTTACACTGACCGCAGCATCTACAGGTCAGCAGCACTACTATATTTGGTTCAGCTGACTTAGAACTAGCTCAGGTCCGTGCAGAGGCAATGGATCAGTATCATATGAGTACAGAGGGAGGTTTGTAGTATGATATGTCCTACTGGTTAGTGTTGTGTTAAAACCTTGATGCATTAAAAGTTTTTCCATTAGTATATAAAGGCTCAGTGTTGTAAAACTTTGGTTTTCTTAAATATGGGTTATCATGAAGACCTGCATATTCCATGCAATATGCTAAGCTAAAATGCTACACTACCAAGGCCAGCTATCATCGCTCTTATCCCCTTTCACATGTCCCGGTCATTATCACTTCAGTAGGTTCTTTAACAGTGGTCTAGTTTCTTGTCAGCCCAAAAGCCTTTAAATTTTCATCCAATTAAGGTTTAATTCATGTTGTTTTATTTGTGTTTTTTGTCATCTTCCAAGCTTCCAATCTCTGGGAAAAGATAACTGACTTTTTATATGAGGGTATATCCCAGCTTTGGATTTTCTTTTGATTTGAATAAGGAACACATTTAAAAAACATAACTTTAATATATAAAGTTGACCATTTATTTGGTTCAGTGTATTTAGTTCAGTGGCTTCTTTTTTTATAAGATAAAATCTTAACCTTAGAATATCTATAACTGTGTATAAGCGGTTTGTTTTCTTTCTTGTAAATTTTTCACACAGGTTACTTCTGTTACATAATCACGTTCACTTCAATTCTTAAGCTTTTTTACCACAAAGATAAAGAATAAAAGCCTATACTTTCCCTTTAGTTACAAAACAAAAATATTTTGGATGCCAAGCTGCATTTTTGTCACGTTTTCCATACTCAAAGTTTTTCATTTTTTTTTTTTTTTTTGCTCTCCTTTTCTAACGCAAGGGCCACCAGCGCACGTCAGGACGCCACTGGAATGGACATCACCAGCCGCTGTACCCTGGGGGACCCCAACAAGCTCCCTGAAGGGGTCCCCCAGCCAGCACGCATGCCTTATGTATCAGACAAACACCCACGGCAAACGCTGGAGGTGATTAATCTGTTGAGAAAACACCGGGAGCTGTGTGACGTGGTGCTCGTCGTGGGTGCCAAGAAGATTTATGCCCACCGTGTGATCCTCTCTGCCTGCAGCCCGTATTTTAGGTATGAAAGGACACACTGGCATGTTTTTGTCACATTTAATGTCATTATCTGGGGTGGGTCCTAAGAATCAGTCTCAGCAATATTAGAGCTGTGCTTTGATGGTCTCCTCAGGGCGATGTTTACCGGGGAGCTGGCAGAGAGCAGGCAGACAGAAGTGGTTATCCGGGACATTGATGAGAGAGCCATGGAGCTGCTCATTGACTTTGCCTACACCTCACAGGTAATGAGGGGGACGTTTAAGGTACAAAAACAGTTTCAGCAACATTTCCACAGTCGGACGCCTAAGACAAAGCTTCAGTTAATGGCAAAGAGGTTAACCTACTTTTGTATTGATCAATTTTAATGGTATACCACCTCTTTGCCAAAATCCTCTGTTTACACAGGGAGACTTCAAAATGTTTTATTAAAACTCATAACAATCTGGCTTCTTAAGGGTCAGTTTCTTTTGTTTAATTATAAATTGATGTTTAAAAAAGCCCCACTTATTAGTAAAACCTGCTTCCTAAGTATTAAGATCTTAAAAATGAGGGTGTTATGGCTCTACAGGCACAATATGTGTGCCTGGGAAAACCCTACCCAGTGTTGGCTTGATTGGCAAGGGGAAAAGCAATCTAGGTATATCAGAAGTGTCATTTTCTGTGGCCTTCTAGGTGACGGTGGAGGAAGGGAACGTTCAGACGCTGCTTCCTGCTGCCTGCCTTCTCCAGCTGGCTGAGATCCAGGAGGCCTGCTGTGAGTTCCTGAAGAGGCAGCTGGATCCATCCAACTGTCTGGGCATCAGGGCCTTCGCCGACACTCACTCCTGTCGAGAACTGCTGCGAATCGCAGACAAGTTCACACAGCACAATTTTCAAGAGGTGAAAAACAGAATACCGCAGTCTGGGGAAAAAAGGATTTTTAACTTTTGGGTGTTTCACTCCTTCAACTGCATTTATAGGGCACAGGGTGTTACTTTAGTGATTTAGAGTTTTCCATCGTGCTATAAAGGCATCACTCCTTGTACTTTAGGACTAGGTCAGGGGTGCTTTAAAGGTTAGGCTTTTAATATCTAATGAATCTCAAAGATAAGAATGTGCAGAAATATGTTCTCTCCTTTTAAATTTTACCATTTCAAGATGGAATATGTGACATCTAGCTGATCTGTGAAATAAGTTTAACCAGATTTCCTAGCATTATTTAGTGAAGAACATCTCCCTAAAAATAAGCTTTGAAACTTCAGCAACATTCCAGCATTCTTCAAGAATGCAGGATTTCTAACCCCAATGTTAAATGGTGATTTAGTTTTCAGCCAACGTAAATGCATTGATTCTTTGTGAGACCAGTTTTATTTATTTTGTTTAGGTTAAAAATAAGTGATGGTACAAACAAATATTTCTGGAGTTTTGATTAGTGTGTAGAAAAGAAAAAAAATAGAGAAAACTGTTTACTCAAGTATCTGTGTTCTGGTAATTTAGTAACGATGCCTAAACAGTTTTATGTCCTTTAAAATCTGACACACAGCTGCCAATATTGTTTGGAATTGCACAGTAACTGGGTAATGTTGGTCTGACATGGTGACATTAAGTATATTTCAACTCCTAAAAGATTTTAGTAATTTCAGACCTTCCTACTAAAGCTGACTAATAACTGAGGCTTGAATTCTCCTCTGGGTAATCGTAGGTAATGGAAAGTGAGGAGTTCATGTTGCTTCCTGCCAACCAGCTGATTGACATCATCTCCAGTGATGAGCTTAATGTGCGGAGTGAGGAGCAGGTGTTTAACGCTGTAATGGCGTGGGTGAAATACAGCATCCAGGAACGCAGACCTCAGCTACCACAGGTTTGTTAGAGGGGAGGAAATATTGTTACTATTGCAAGGTGTACAATTCCTCAGTCCTTCTGATTGTAGATTTGTGGATCTTCTGGATCCACAAATTTACTTTGAGATATGAAACTTGTTTTATTGAAATGCTTTTACTTTTATCTGGTTTGTTGTTTTTGAGTTAAGCAATTTGTTTTTTTGTTTTTTTTAGTCCTAATAAGTTTCATAATCTCCTTATCAAAGTTCCTGAGATTCTTGCTGCTCTGACCCTTGTTCTCTGCAGGTCCTGCAGCATGTACGTCTGCCATTACTAAGCCCAAAGTTTTTGGTGGGAACCGTGGGATCAGATCCTCTCATCAAAAGTGACGAAGAGTGCAGGTGAGTGGTTGCTTAGTGATAGCTTTTTTGTTAAATCTTTCTATAGCCCTTTTTTTCTCCACCCTCTTTCATGAAGCAGTTCCAGAACTGCTTTAGTGACAGACTGCAGCCCCCTAAGTTGATAGAGGAGCAATATCACAGATCCTTCATATAAGCTGCTAATCTTTGTAATCTCCTCTACACCCAACAGGCTCCATGTTTTTATGCCTGTACACTGGAAAAAATTATCTAGAAATAAGTAAAAATGTCTTATATTAAGTGTATTTAGCCTTAATTTGAGTAGGTATATGCGATAGTTTGCCAGTGGGATGAGTATTTTCACTCCTACAATAAGACAATTGGATAATATGTACTTTAAATAAGACAATGCAATTGTTACTTATTTTAAATGTAAATTGTCTTGTTCCAATGGCAAAATGTCAAATTTTCCTCCTCAATTCAGGAAAAAAATGCACTTATGTAGATTTACATCTTTTGCAGTGTGATATGCAGTTTTTTTTTTTTTTTTTTTTTGTACAAATAAATTGCCTGAAACATTTGGTCTGAGTATGGTATTATTTTTAGTAACTGGACAGGGTTTCTCAAATGTATTTCGTTTGCCTTTGAGGTGCAATTTACAAACCTTTAGGTTTGTGTATTTATATATATATGCTTGTGCAGCTCACGCAACAGAAATTCCTCACTGTAAAACAAAAAGAATGTTTCTATTGTAAAATATACAGAAAGATAACAGAAGTTCTCCACCCTTGCAGGGACCTGGTTGATGAGGCCAAAAATTACCTTTTGCTCCCACAAGAGAGGCCGCTAATGCAAGGCCCCAGAACACGCCCTAGAAAACCTATTCGGTGTGGAGAGGTTCTTTTTGCAGGTCAGTGACTTCAGCCACTCTGCTAAATATAGTTTACCTCTGGCAGTATGTCATATGTTATTGTTTTCTTCTCATCTTGTTTTGCAGTTGGTGGCTGGTGCAGTGGAGATGCAATTTCCAGCGTGGAGCGCTACGATCCACAAACTAACGAGTGGCGCATGGTGGCGTCGATGAGTAAACGGCGATGTGGAGTCGGGGTCAGTGTACTCGATGACTTGTTGTATGCTGTGGGCGGTCATGATGGCTCTTCATATCTCAACTCTGTAGAAAGGTGACTGCAACCAGCTTATCTTTTTACAAATTGACGAAAAAGTAAAAATCCCACATTTAAAAAGTGATCAAATTGTCTTCAAAACAAATTTCTATCGACACCCATTTCCTGCAGATATGATCCTAAAACCAACCAATGGAGCAGCGACGTGGCTCCAACCAGCACTTGTCGAACCAGTGTGGGTGTTGCCGTGCTCGGTGGATTTTTGTATGCAGTAGGAGGACAAGATGGAGTGTCATGTCTCAACATTGTTGAAAGGTAGCATTTGGTTTCCTTGTTTTTTTTTTTTTTTGTTTTTTTTTCCCACACTTACCCCGAAATCCCAAATCCTCCATGACTGACCTGCTGCGCTTTAGACCTGTGTAAAGCAAAGCCTACAGCCTCCCCTGTTCCTCCTGTCCTGCTCCGCTCAGACTTCCTTGGGGCTCGAGCAGAGCATGCACGGTATTATTAAATTCATAGGAGTAAAACATGCGGTAATGAACCTAATATGAAATATAAAAAAGATCCCTATCAGCTTCCAGCATATGTGCAGTTTCTGCCCAAATACTTTCTTTTTGTTGTGGATTATTGTAACAGGGATAACAAAGATCATTCATGGTTTGTATGAACTATGTTGGTTCTCTACTTCCAAACTCAGCGTATCTTCATACATCCCTGCGATAAGAAGTTTCTTTTGAAGTTGTGAGATGCGCTCAGTTTTTTTTGACACAATTTGATTAAACTTTTAGACATCTCAATCAAAATAAACATTTTAATTGAGATGAGGAATCTGCTTCCTGGTGTGTTGAAGTACCAATAAATTTCAAACAATCATTTAATTAAAAAGCCTTAGTTTTTGGCAATATATGAGAATTATGCTGTAATTTGTAGTTACTGATCTATCGTTACTATATTTTAATTTGACAAATTGGATCTTCTCGTCATTCTTTTTCTGTTTGGTGCGATTGCATTGTGGATCTTGAAGCAAAAAAATAGCTTTGCTCCGTATTTTGACGGTAGAAGATGGAGAAGACTTACATGGACGGTCACGTGTGGAGATGTAATGGTGGATGTGGAACAGTTCTCATTTATTAACATGACAGACAAGTACTCCATACAACGTATGTGAGCGGGACAGTGTATGTGGAATCTGGGGGTTACACTTTATAAAATATGTAATCTTGCCCAGGTGTCCAATTTCCGGCCTGTAAGGAAATATATATGTGTAATGAAAACTTAAAAGAAAAGGAGATTTTTGCTGTTACTGAAACTTATTTTATCTGTAATTAACTGTTTTCTTACATAACTTTTTTGAGGTATGATCCAAAGGAAAATAAGTGGACTCGTGTTGCCTCAATGAGCACCAGGCGTCTTGGTGTAGCTGTTGCTGTGCTGGGAGGATTTCTTTATGCCGTCGGAGGATCTGATGGGACTTCTCCTCTTAACACAGGTGCTTAATCTTGTAGAGGGAATAAGTTGATCGGCAGTTTATTGAAGGAAACTTTTTGTCATGTGAATCAATAATTTTCTTTTTCTGTCAATCTTTTATCAGTGGAGCGCTATAACCCCCAAGAAAACCGCTGGCACACGGTTTCTCCAATGGGAACCAGAAGAAAACACCTTGGATGCGCGGTCTACCAAGACATGATATACTCTGTCGGAGGGAGAGACGACACTACGGAGCTGAGCAGTGCAGAGCGATACAACCCCAGGACCAACCAGTGGTCACCTGTTGTAGCCATGACGTCCAGACGTAGTGGGGTGTGAATCTGAACATTTGTTTGTTTAGTCAAAATGCCTTTGTTTGGTCTTTTTGTTTTTTTGCTGCCACACTAATCTGTTGTCTCTGTAGGTGGGCTTGGCTGTAGTGAACGGTCAGCTGATGGCAGTAGGTGGCTTTGATGGGACAACATATTTAAAAACGATAGAAGTATATGACCCAGATGCTAACACGTGGAGGTAAAGCATTTAATTACTTTTTGATTGCGTTTTTTAATTACTAAGCAAATCATAAATCTGTATTTAAAAAAACAAGAACAAATCACTCTTTATCTAGGCATTCAGTTTGCATCTCATCAAAATTATGTTTTAGTTAGGTTCTAAGCGAATCAGCAACTGGTATTGAGTTTATGTGGGATTATTTTGTAGACGAAATGAACCTGTTGGGTTTGTGTTATGATATCAAAGGAAGACATGGATGTTCTGTAAAACATCAACATTTGGGGTGTAGCTTTTTGCCCTACCAAGTATCCGACTAAAGTTAGAGTTTGGCCTCAGGTGTTTTACAGCATGAAGAACATGGTGGCTGTACTATGCATTAAAATCATTAAGCAATGTTCTTAAGCTGGAAGTTAGTTGATGTTCCACAAATTGACCCATAGCATTGTATTTTTTAAACGAGTCCACTTTCCAAGCTCTGAACAGCATCTTCACAGCAAGGCACTGCCACCATGTACCACTTTAGGGATGTGTTTATAACATTACTAATTATGTTTAAAGTTACTTCTGCAAAGCATAGCATTTGTTTTATTTACCTGTCTTCATTTAAATATCACCCATTTTCTCCAACTTATTTAACATGTTTGTTTTGTTGCTTTCTGTTCTCTCCACTTGTCTGTTTACTTTTCTCCAGGTTGTACGGTGGAATGAACTACCGCCGGTTAGGTGGAGGTGTAGGCGTGATTAAAATGACTCACTGTGAATCTCACATATGGTAGTGGCACCTCCCGTCCACGCCTCCTGTCGCACTCCTTCACTTCTCCTGACGTCTTGATGGATATTTGACTCTTGTGCCTCTGAGAGAATGTTACACAGACGGATGAGGACAATAGAGAACAATGGGAGTGGGAGCAAGGAGGAAAAAAATGGGGACAGATTGTGAACTGAAGTTCATCCCTAAACTTTACTGAGAAGTCATGACGTTTATACTTGCTGTATTTTCTCTGATCGACCATTCTCATCACTAAGGAGATGCAGCAGGAGAGAAGTTTACAGAACATCATTAGGCTTCCAGTTTAAACGGAGGTGCACTGTGTTTTCATCACCACGCCTGACGGTCTGGGATTGAGTTAGCATGTGTGACGGATGGAGCACACAATGAATAATACTGCTACTGGAGGAACACTAGGAGTTGGAGAAAAAACTTGGCCACCTCAACTCATATTTTTTTTTTTTTTTTTTACTGAGGAGCCACGAGTCTTCTGGAAACAACAGTTCCCACTGACGGCAGTGATCTTTGCTTCATCTTTCTTTCCTGTGGCTTTGTCCATGTGTCTCAGCTGTGGCTGTTTACCCATTTGGATTTTAAATACAAAATGTCATTTGACTCAACGGTTGGATCTAATTGGCTAGATAGTTTAAATGGGGCCGACTGTTACGTAGAATGTTTTTAGAATTAAGTTAAAGCTATATTGAGTGTAATTTTTTTGGATGAAAAGAAATCAAAATTGTCAGAATTTCACTGTTATAACTCCACTGTTAAATCTTACAGACAACTGATTAAAACATAGATGTTTTGGTCAACATTGAGTTTGCATCAGTATCTCCTCCACAACTCCTCTGTATCCCAGTTTGGGCTCTAGATGCAAATGTTGGACCAGTTTGAGCTGAACTGTAATAATGAGTAGCCAGCCTTACTGTCAGTTTAAAATGGCTATACCATTCAGTGCTAGGGTCTATGTTTTCTAACTTTAAAAAAGTGGATCTTTTTGCCACTGATTAATTTATATTTGATGTAGGACTGAATGAAAACTTTGTTTATGAAGGATTATATCACCTGGTTTAGCCATGTGCCAGTTTCTTTTAATTGTTCTGGGTTTTTTGTGTTTTTTTGGCAAATATGGTTGAACTTAAGTCTAGTTTCAAACCTCACTGAGTTTAGCAATAAGGTAAAATGCACGCAGCATAAGAATTCAGCTTAAAATAGAAAATCAATACATCTCATGTAAATTTGGCCCTTTTTCCAGCCTATGTGATCTAGTTGCTATCATAGATGCAGTTTTTACTTTCAAGTTCACCATCTTCACTCTTCATTGACATCTGTAATGTTCCCAATCCTATGTCATCTGGCAGTTATCTGCATCAAATTACTTTTAGGTCTGTGCTTGAAACTTCTACTGTAAATGCAGTCTAAAACATTTTTTTTTCCTGCTGTAAAAGTGACGGATAAAGTAGCACTAATGGTCAGTAATCTGACTACAAGATTTTATGACACAGGCCCATGTTCTGTCCCTTGTTTTCAGGAGAAGGTAGCAGTAGCACCCCTTACTGGAGGAATGGTATATTACAGCACAAAGTCAAACCATTACCCGGACCTAAACACTAATCTCAGCTCAGTGTACAGCCAGCATAGATGGTGAAATCAGCTTGGATGTATTTGTTGCTCTAAGATTGTATTTCTGTTTCAGTATTTGTTTCTTAAACTTGATTTATAAAAGTTTCCATGGCAACGAGGAGCTATAATAGTAAAGGTTTAAATAAAACTTGACATTTCAAGCCTTACAGCATTCATTCTATGCCCAGGTGTACTCACCCCTTATTAACCCTATCTAGGATTCCCTTTGTGTTAAACTCTCATCTGTTAAATAGAAGACTGAAACTGATACTGGCTTAATTATTTGAAATCATTTTGCAACAAGGACCTAATCTGAATGTATGCATGTGACTATTCAGCATTTTGACTTGTTCAGGGCTTGTCTTTCAATAAGGTGTTCCCTTAACAACAAAAAGAAAAAGTCATTTATGCCTTTTGAATGCCCACTTACATTTTAACTTCTGTATGCTTCCTGGCAACATTGAAAGTGGGCTGTGCAGCATGCAATACGTGTATATTTGTAGTGATATGCATACTGTGCTGCCAGTTTCTTACACCAAAATGCTGTCTGGATAACTGGTTGGCTCACAAGAAGCTACTGTTAAAAACAACATAACTGTTTCTGCTTTTGTCCCTGGCAATTCATTTACTGTTCACTTGCTTTATTCTATGATAAATGTTTAACACAGGCTAATAAACTGCTCCATTCTCTCTGTCTGAATTCTTCTCTCACAACTTTTACATTTCTTTAACTTAGCAGAGGTATTTTCTTTGACCAATTGCAAACTAATTATTAGTGCAATTGCTTTTCCTTTAGTTAATGCTAGATCCATGAGTTATTCTGCAAAATCTTAGTCGATGTGAGATACTACAAAGCAGGAGAAATAATTTTATTGGTGTATGTCATATTGATTTGAAAGGTTTTCGGTAACTGGAAACTGGCTTACCTGGGTCTGATTATTGAAACTAAAAACCTAACTTGTTCTGGTCTTTTTAGAGAGATTTCAGGAGAGTCAACACCTATAAACCTAGAACAGTAATCATTTTTTTTCCTGTTGTATTTATTAAAATGCTTACCTGTGGCAAAACATCTCTATGTAGTCTAAACCCAAAAAAACAACTGCTAGCCTTGAATCAGACTGAACTCAGAACTAACGCACGTCTTTTTTACTCTCCTGGTTTTTAATAGAAGAGAATCAATGGAAGTTGAAGCTTTGTGTTAAATGTCTGCTCCTCACAGAAATGTTCTCTCCTGCAAGACATTTGAGTTATTAGTTTTTTAGAAAACATACTGCAAGTGAAAAAAGATATTTTGATCTTGGAATTTCAACATGGAGATGATCAAAAATCAGTTAAATTTATATCTTGTCCACTTTCACCTGTGAGTAGAGTCATCATGCTATTCTTTGAGGTTTTCCTTTAAAGGTATAGGGGAAGATTCTCCCTAAATTTTGAAAAGAACCATCTCCTCTTAAAAAGAAAAAATGCAAATGCACAACCCTGTACCTGCTCCTGAGAGCGAACACCTATTGAAAATTGCTGTTTGCATCGCACATTCGAGCTTACTTCCCCAAAGAAGATTTGCAATTTTTTTTTGGCTAGTGCATCCTAAAGACAAAACCCCCAGACCTAAGATGAGTGGGGTGGTGTATGCAGTTAAATGCAGTGAGGAATGCTCTCATCTTTACCGTACATTGGAGAAACCAAACATCCTCTCCACAGATGCATTGCTCGACACAGAAGAGCTACCTCATACGGACAGGACTCTGCTGTCCACTTGCAGCTTAAGAACAAGGGACACTCATTTGAGGACCATAATATTCACAGAATGTTTGTTTTTGGAGACAGGTGGTTTGAAAGGGGTTTGAAGGAAGCCATTTATGTTGAGAAAGAAAAAAAAGAACAGCCTTAAAAACAGAGGGGGTGGACTCAGGTTTCAGTTCTCGAAAACCTACAATAGACTTGATTCCTTCCCACTATCATTTCAACCCCCAACTCCCATGCAAGAGACAATACATCTTTCCTGGGCAGCCAAGCCAACAATTGCCCCTAACGACCCCCCTTTCAGAGGCATAGCCCAGTATCAGGTATAGCAGGCCAACAAAGAACCCTAAACGACTCCCCATTCTGGCTCAATTTGTATGTCTTCTTTGCCAAAACAAGTTTTTGGGTTACTATATAAAGCTTTGAACTCAATGCTAATTCTGAGAATTTGAATTGAAAAAGCTTCCTGGATGGAAAGTGAAACGCCTTCAAACTTGGAAACGAAGACCAGTTAAGTTTTTTCGACCATTTTCTCTTATGACCCTCGGCCATTTTCAAAGAACCGTGGTGAGAAAGGCTGTAACAGTAGCTGACCACCCATATAGGCCCAATCCCAAACCGGTCCCTAAACACAAACCATGAGCACTAACCCTCAGTTTGCCTGTTCCTGCGGAGAGTCCGCCACATTAAGAGACATCCCAAACCACACAGTGGGTAGGACCAGTGGAACATTCAGCCCCTACATAGTGAGTCTGCATCAGCTGTAGGCTCTCTGGCATTCAGCAGCAGGTGTAACAGCGGCCTGGTGGTGGATAGAACACATTCAAATGTAAATACTGCTGGTTTGCTGTATCTTCGACACACTGGATACACATATAGAAAAAATTTTATTGATTCCAAAATTGAAGGTCCTCTTTCAAATAGTTTTATTTGACCGTATAAATTTGCTTTAAGAAAGGCGCAAAAGTTTAACATCACGTTAACCTGCGCCACAGACCTACAGCCATGCACATGGGGTGTCACTATGTTGTCATAGCAACGACTGCTTTCTTTTTCCAGTGGAGGGAAGAAGCCATCCTTTTCTCATTTATATTTATATAGTATGTTATTATTATTCAGTATTTTGAAGGATTACTGTTTGAAAATGAGTATTATGATCTACTGTATAGAGGAAAATATGCTGTAATGTGATTTACAAAGGAGAGTAAAGTTATTATTTGTTTTTGGTTTTTTTGTTAATTTTTATACATTGTCAAAACTTCTTTGTCAAATTGTAGTGAGTGGTTAATTTATGGTGTGTTTAAATAAAGGCTATTTCTACCTTGCTACAAACAAGCTGTGTGTAAAGGAACTGCCTGATTTTAAAAAGGGAGATCATAGAACATTTCTTAGCTATGCCCAAAACAGTTTAAAATTGTATCGGCTTAATTCCTTCTTTTTTTTTTTATCAAGGCTCACTTTGACCATTTATCAGCAGTCTGGCTCCAAATCTTAAGAAGTGGCCCCTCCATAATTATCATTTCATGATAATCACCACGACTGTCACAGTGAACTTAATGTTTTTGAACAATATAAAACTGATCTTAAATTATGTAAGATTTGGTTAAAGAATACTTTCAATAAACAATTTCTATTCTTACCCCTATATTTTTTGTGTGTGGCAAAGAAAAAAAGCCCACTTGAAAGAATAGAAAAAAAATAGTAATTAAAGGTCTATCTTGATTGTAAAATCATGTATGGAGGAAGTGATCAATATTTGAGATGAGAAGCTTTGAGCCAAAGTAACCCACATAATTCAAAGGGGGGATTTAAAAGCCCTCTGTAGGTAGCCAAGTCTGCCTGTATTATTCCAAAAATGATTAGATAACTATTTGTGACAAAGGCTGAAATAAAAAGCATAACATTCTGATGTGCTTTAGGTAGATATCCTGCATCCTCTGGTTCTGCACCAGCGTTGTTATTCTAACACCTTGATGTGCATCAGCACTCCTTTTAAAAGCTGTCTAACTAGCCTGTGTAAAATTAGAGTGCTGGATGTTTAAAACATCATGGCAGGGAATACAGGGAGCACAAATTATGAGATTAAATTAGTTAAATAGATCTATTTTGTATATCAGAAGGGATATTTTTTTGCATATGATATGAGTCTTGTGCAAAAACATCTGCCTCAAAAACCCTGAAGTAAAAATTGGGGTTTTAAGGGGAAACTGCTTCAGGTGGGCGAGATTTCCATCTCTAAAGACGCTCTTATTGTCAAAAATATGGGTTTTGAAATTGCTTATCTGCTTTGAAAAACGAGTCGGATTGTGATTAATTCATGGCTCATATTTTGAAGAATTTCTAACTCCAGTAAATAATGACATTTTCTGTTTAAACCTGCTGCATTTTAAAAAATCTTATCTGCACACTGTTTTGCAATGAAAAGGTATAAAAGTGAGCAGAGATGTGGTGAGAGAGTAATTCTGCATTTAGATACCCACCCTACATAACAAAACAGGAGGAATAAACATAACCTTTTTCCTTCATATCAGTTCATCTTCTGTTCATGTATTCTCTGAGGGGTTGCTGGTCAGGAACAGGACAGAGTGGGCAGCAGATTATAATTCTGAATCACTGTTTAGGTTAGAACTGCGTGCTAGATGGCGAGAAAGCCCCAGTGACACAACCATATATCTGGAGTTTACACACAGGACCAGCGTCAGGCTCCAGCCGAGGCACAAACCAATATAAAAAGATGTGCCCTGGGCAAAGGTTTCATAACTTGGTGTATATTTTAGAGGGTGGGTGATTCTTCTGAGACGGACACAGTGAGCAGGAGATTGTTCAGTGAAGAATAGCCTGCAGCCTCTGTGTACATTTATGAGACAGTTAAGAGAGAAGGATGGAATGGAGAAATAAGCAGCAGTGAAACAGAAAAAGCCAAGAAGCATGAATGTGGGAGTGTTTGCTTTCCATCAGATGAGTGGGAGCTTGTAGGTGTGCTGGGAGTCTGTTCACTCAGCCTTCAGGGCATAACATATATATAGATGCCTATTATATTACACTCATCTCTGCTTACTTTTTAACCCATCATATTGGAAATGTAAGGAGTCTGTAAATATATATCTAGTGGAAACAAAAAGCTTCAGTGACAATAAAAGGTTAGAGTGAAAATCTAAAAATTACAATCTAGGCATTTACTTTGTGGATTGACAAATTCTTAATTAGTTTCCAGTCAGGAGCAGGTGTTTTGCTGAAATAAAAGCTTCTCATAAAACCATCTGTCAAAATCATCCAATAATTTTTTTTTTACTTCACTTAGTAGCTTCAAAAAGCCACATCTCATCAGTTTTTGCCAAAGACAGTTTAAATGTTTCTTTTGATATGGAAAATAGATCTCTTTTTTCAGTTCACCATACTATAAATTAAGTTACAACATGCTTTAATGCACCTTGGAGGTGAACTTGCTCTACCGTTGGTCAGAGATTATGAGATAACCCTGGCTGGATCAACACTCCTAGGAGAGTTGATCCAGTCAGAGTATTAAGACATCAAAGAAGTCTCAAAATCTGACAGAACAAGTTTAAATATTTTAACAGTCTTACCTAAGACCACAGCTGTAAAGTAAGAGGGGAAGAAAGAGCTCTACAGATCTTTGTAGTAAGAATCTATGGGATTGATGAACTGAACGCTGTGTTTGCAGTTACCCAAATAACAGTCAGAGCATGGCCGCTAATAGATAAGAAGGAATATAGCATGCAGGATCTGCTTCTGCTGCACTGATCTACATCTGTCAGCTAAACTGTCAATCATCAGACCAACTATGTATCAATGCAGCACCAGTGGAGAAAAATATTTTTCCCTCTTTTTTTTTTTTTTGGTCTATCAAGCAACTTTTATACCAGGTATGTGATGCTGGTAAACATCTAAAACTGTTTTTTTTAATGATCAATTTTAGTTTGACAAACAGTTAAGTTGCTGTAATGCAGTTTGTTAATTTGCCACACATGACGGTGTAAAAACAATGTCACACAGTTCTAACTTTGGGAAACATGCTAGATTTTATAGTGTGTCAAGTTCTGTCACATCTTTGAGGTACAGTATGCATGTTCACTCAAAATTACTTTAAAATCACTGTTGTCGGCGCCATTTTTGTGTTTTTTTTACACATTCTCGCGTGATTTCAAAAAGCCGCGTGATTTTCCGCAAGATGGCATGATTTTTGTCCTGGGTTTTTCGTCCGGCGCGAATCAGACAAATTTTTTTCGACTTGGCAGGCTAAAACACAACAACAATGCAAAAAAATGTAAGTAGAGTTACACACCCACCACCTATTTTACCCTCCACCCAGATAACCCTAGATTAAAAATTATTTGTCAGGGATTAGGAAAATTGGCATAATTGTATGCCATGCCCACAGTGTAAATATGGCTATCATATGGCAGTCTTCTGTACAGTGATGCAGGTCATACATTAAAAAATGTTCATTAAGTTTTTCACTCTTAGACATTGGAG
>NW_015150754.1:47883-48953 GCF_000732505.1 Cyprinodon variegatus
AAAAAATATATATATATATATATATTTTTTGGGGGGGTAATTATTTATTTTCCACATTTTATTTCTGGATTCTTTTCTATTTCCATTTACAAATCTTGTTCTTTTCTTTGCAACAAAAAATGGAGCTAAATTCCCTCCATAGCTCTAGGAGTGGATGTTCTGTCAGCGAATGTGTTCTGTAAGTTTTCCTCCCCATATCATTTTTAAGCTGTAGACCAACACACCTGCTCTTTTCTCTGGAAAACAAGGTGATGTTCAAGGTATATGAAAAAGAAAAAGGAACGCAAATTCAGAGTTAAATTTTAGGGAACCAAACGTTGCAGCAGAGTTATCTTATATTAAAGGTATAGTGGAGGATTTTCTTTTTCAAGGTGGTTCATCAAAGTTAATGGTCCTCCTAAATGTTGATAATTCTGGTGATATGTTTAAGTTGGGCCTTCCTGCGTGCTCAACCCCGTTTCCAATTATTTTCAGTGTAACATAGTGGAAAAATTGCAAATCTTTTTTTGGAAAGTCAGCTTGTATGAGGGATGCAAACTTTTAAACAGAGCGTGCACGAGGAGAAATGGACTCGTGCACCTCTCGCACGCGTTTAATAGTTGTTCCCCCTTGGGTTCAGGGTTGTGCATGTGCATTTTTTTTTAAGTGCAGAGGGCAGGTCTTTTCAAAAATATGCAAAAATCCTCCACTATACCTTTAATGTACTAACATTAGATGTGTTTGAGAAACACAATCAGCTAATTTCCTCTTGTGATTTGATGAATGTTCATTAAATTATAAAATCCAATGAAATGTTATGCTACATTTACTGGAAAAACATGACATGGTTTGACAATAAAATGTTTGCAGTTACCTTGTATGTAAAAATTATGATAATTATGCATTTTTCCTCCAGAAATGGCAAAAACCTAATTCCTTGCTACCAAGTTTTTATTCTATCGAATCTTTGGTGATGCAGGATCAGTGGATCCATGGGAAAGTGTCATTTTTTCTTGTCAAAGTATTTGGTGGCTCATGTTTTATAACTAAAAAGAGGGTTTTAGATTTCTCTCAGTCTGCATCCTCTTCCA
>NW_015150754.1:51374-53354 GCF_000732505.1 Cyprinodon variegatus
CATGGGAAAGTGTCATTTTTTCTTGTCAAAGTATTTGGTGGCTCATGTTTTATAACTAAAAAGAGGGTTTTAGATTTCTCTCAGTCTGCACCCTCGTTTAGTGCTTCCTAAATAGATATGCTATAGAGTGTAAACATTTGTCCAATGAACTCGTTCATAAATGGAAATGCTAAACAAATATCAAAAAGAAATGCAAACCAAGAATAAAACTTGGAAAAGCTAATTTAAAAAAAGTTTTGAGAGTAACTTTGCTGTTTTCTCCGATTTTTTATGATTTATTTTTTTACAGCTGCGATAACTACCAAATTCTCAAATGTAAACATATTTAGGATGAACAGCTGGGCACCATGACGATGGTTTTTTTTAAACAGAAATATTTTGTAGCTTGACTGCCAGAACTTCATTGTACCTGAGAGCAGATCGCATCCAGATCGATATCGTTGGTATAAATCTTCAGAAAATCTCACCGTGATTGGAGTTTTTTTTGACAGCTGAGGCCTTTAAACTCGTTCAGCAACATGGAGACCCCTGCTCTTGTCTCTGGAAAAAAAGGTGATGTTCAAAGTATATAAAAAAGAAACAGGAATGCAAATTCAGAGTTGAATTTTATTGAACCAAATGTTGCAGAAATGTTATCTTATATTAAAGGTATAGTGGAGGATTTTATTTTCTCCTGATGCAGGATCAGTGGATCAATGGGAAAGTGTCATTTTTGTCTTGTGAAAGTATTTGGTGGTTCATGTTTTATAACTAAAAAGAGGGATTTTAAATTTCTCTCAGTCTGCACCCTCTTTTAGGTCTTCCTAAACAGATCTGCTATAGAGTGTAAACATTTGTCCAATGAACTCTTTCATAAATGGAAATGCTAAACAAATATCAAAAAGAAATGCAAACCAAGAATAAAACTTTGAAAAGCTAATTTAGAAAAAGTTTTGAGAGTAACTTTGCTGTTTTCTCCGATTTTTTATGATTTATTTTTTTTACAGCTGGGATAACTACCAATTTCTCAAATGTAAACATTTTTAGGATGAACAGCTGGGCACCATGACGATGGTTTTTTAAAACACAAATATTCTGTGGTTTTACAGCAAGAACTTAATTGTACCTGAGTGCAAATCGTTTCTAGATCGACATTGTTGGTATAAATCCCCAGAAAGTCTCACCGTGATTTGAGTTTTTTTGAGAACTGAGGCCTTTAAACTCGGTCAGCAACATGGAGACCCCTGCTGTTGTCTCTGGAAAACAAGGTGATGTTCAAGGTATATGAAAAAGAAACAGGAATGCAAATTCTCAGTTAAATTTTAGGGAACCAAACGTTGCAGCAGAGTTATCTTATATTAAAGGTATAGTGGAGGATTTTATTTTCCGGGTGGATCATAAGGTAAGTGGTCCTCCTAATTGTTGAACATTCTGGTAAAAAGGTTTAAGTTGGGCCGTCCTGCGTGCTCGACCCCGTTTCTAATTATATTCAGTCTAACATAGTGGAAAAATTGCAAATCTTCTTTTGGAAACTGAGCTTGTACATTTAATGAAAACACATTAAATTTGTCGACAATTAAAGGTTTGTAGTTACCTTTATGTAAAAATTTTATTATTTATTTTGATTATTTTTCCTCCAAAAATTGCAAAATCTAATTCCTTGGTGCCATGCTTTTATTCTATCAAATCTTTGGTGATGCAGGATCAGCGGATCCATGGGAAAGTGTCATTTTTTCTTGTCAAAGTATTTGGTGGTTCATGTTTTATAACTAAAAATAGGGGTTTTAGAATTCTCTCAGTCTGCACCCTCTTCCATTGCTTCCTAATTAAATCTGCTATAGAGTGTAAACATTTGTCCAATGAACTCTTTCAGATAACCAGAGCGTCACTGTTGGACCCAGCAGCCGTCTGGATCAAGATCACTCTGTGTCCGTACAATTTGTGAGAGAGTACCAAAAGGTACCAAAATACAAAATACCAAAATACATATGTGTATATATT